>NW_010181038.1:0-43698 GCF_000695765.1 Mesitornis unicolor
TAGTTCCCTGGGTCTTCCTTCCGGCCCTTGTTCTGATTTTTCTGATTGTTAAGCAGTTGGTTTATAACCCTATTCTTCCCAGTTTCCAGTGTTGTCATATGCAGAGTTTCTTTACACACCTTTGTTCTTTTGCCAGTCCTAACCTCTTCCATAGTCTTCACCTTTTTTTGGTTGGTTGGTTGGTTTTGTTGGTTGAGGGATTTTGGTTGGCGTTTTTTTGCTTTTCAAATAAATTCCCATCATCATCTGTTTAATAGTTTGCCATGTAGCATAGCAGAACTTTATTTGAACATATTACCATTCAGCTACTGCCACAAGCTTTGTCATTTCCATACCAATATTTCCATCATCTGTCCTGGTTTTTGTTCCATAAACTGCATGTTTTGGTAGTGGTCAGAATATCTGACAAGTTTTGGAGACATAGAAAGATTTTCTTTAAAATCTGTTCTCACTGTATTAGCAACTCTGATTAATTCTTTTCTTTGTTCTTTTCACTAGTAAAACTGCACACTGTTTTACTGGTTAGTTTTTGGTTTTCTTTAAAAATCCGTAACTTCTTTTTTAATGTTTGTGTGATTTGAGGGAGTTTTTGTTCATTTGTTTTCCTAATACAGAACTTTGTTCATGCTTCTTAGCAGATTTCCCCTCCTTCTCCCTTGAAGTAATGTTTGTCTCTGAAGTCTTAAACATATCTTAAAGGAATCTTTTGGTTTAGGTTCTACAAAATTTTGGAGGTTGATGTAGTAGCTCCAGCCAGTATCTCCATGGCTTTCTAGCTCAGTATTAAGGTGAATAACCCTTTAATGTCTAAAACTTACTCTGAGAACTATCTTTAGCTTAAAGGATATAGACTAAATTATCTAATTGCTGGTTTTCTGCTGTATCCTCTGACTTGTAAAAATGTCGTGGCTAGAATATTCTTTCCTCTTATCCTTACTTTCTTTGAACCACTTAATGTGTACAATTGTGTTTCTGAGGTAGTTGAGTGGCACTGCTTTTTATTACCAAAAAGTTTAGTTAGAATGCAGTGTCTGAATCATGGAAGGGCTGTGGAGCTGAATGTTTGTCTCGCTGCTACGTGCTCACTTTTGTCCTGGCTCTGCCTAGGATTTCCAGAGTGCTGAGCAGAACAGGTTCCCTGCAATGTGTGTGCTTGTGAAATCGCTGGGTCGGGGAAGAACAGCCAGAGTTAAGGGTTTTCTGAGACTGAGGAGTCCACTTGGCTCAGCTGCTCTTGACCATTAAATTCAACACAAGGTTTATAACCATCTCTGTCCAAATCACTCTTTGGAAGGACTTTTTCTTTTTTAGGGAACTTCACACAGTCTGAAGAGACCTAATTAAACATAATGTTTACTCAAATTATATTAAATGAGTAAACTTGATGATAACCCCCAGGCTATCAGTTTGGCTGAATACTCTTCATCCTCTTTTGTAGTGATAGGACATGGGGTAATGTTTTTAAACTAGAGCAGGGTAGATTTAGATTAGACATTAGGAAGAAGTTTTTCACTATGAGGGTGGTGAAACACTGGAACAGGTTGCCCAGTGAGGTAATGGAGGCTCCATCCCTGGAGACATTCACGGTCAGGCTTGATGGGGCTCTGAGCAACCTGATCTGGTTAAAGATGTCCCTGCTCACTGCAGGGAGTTGGACCAGATGACCTTTGAATGTCCCTTCTGACCAAACACATTCTGTGATTCTTACCTCTGTTTCTCTTAAGTTTATTGAAAGTACATGCATGTGCAGAGTATTGCAGATAATGTGTGGCACCACAGGGAATGAATGTTTGTGCCTCACTGTTGCAGTGCAATTATTATTTTGTCTGCATTACTCCAAGCCTGGTCTTAAAGGTATGAGCTATTAATGAGATGCTCTTGGATACTTGATTTTTCCTCTTTTTGTCAAGATGAACTCTCATCCAGCAAAAATGATTTTCAGTTACTCATGGGTTTTATGATAATTTGCTGTTACGCTTCTCTCTTCCCCCTGTCCCTAGATGCAGAAAACCTTTTTCTTGTTTTCTGTTACTTGAATCTTTATTTTCAGAAAACAAGGTAAGTTGAAGTCATTCATTGCTTTATTTGTTATGTTCTGCATGTCCTGCTTTCACTTCAACCTGTTTCAATTTCTTTGTATCATATTCATTACCTTTGGAGCTCTCATTATTTTATTATTTTCCCTAGAGGGTTTACAACCCTCTTAGCTTCTCCAGAACCTTTCCCAATTCTACTTCCGTTACTAGTCCCATTACCTGGTATGTCTTACTAGCACCATCTTACTTCTCTGTATTTTAGAGATAGAATACATTATATTTAATGTATCTTAGATACATTCCTTGATCTCCACTTCACTGAGACCTCAGGGAATGTAGAGTATCAATAAAATACAGAACAAACCAAAACCCCCACATAACCAGTCTGACTCTAGCTGTTTTAAGTTGCTCTTGGCAGGTAGACTGAATCACTACTTGAAAGTTAGTGAGTGCCTAGTGAAGTGGGTGTGTGACTTGAGAGCCAGCTCACACTTGATTCGGGGTTATTCAGTGCTTGGTTATTTCTTTTTCTGTAACTGTGTGCTGGTTTTTGAGTGCAAATTCTCTCAATAGCAGCACAGATCAGCTGCCCTGGGGCACAGCTTTTAGATTTCTGGAAAAGTGAACTGTGGAATGTAGTACTAATTATACCAATGATAATCTCATAGATTGAAGAGCCACAGGTAGAAGGCCTGGTGCAGGTTTAAGAAAAATAGTAATGGTAAAAGGGGAAAAAAAAAAGGAAATGAAAAAACAACTCAGAAAAGCAGAGTCTCTTCTTTTTCTCTCTCTCCTATTGGCACCCTACCATTCTGCTGCTATGTGCAGTTGAAATATATGCCCTTTATTCCAACTGCAAAATGGCAAACAGAAAGGTAGGAAGCTACCAGACAGGATTGATTCTGAGTGAAGTGTCTTTCTGTAAGTTAGAAGTTATGTCCATCATCTTTTCTCTAAATGTTTGCGTTTAACCTCCCCCAGAGAAGACATTTTGGGCACAGTTTAGCACTGGGATAATTGTGGGGAGAGCACCTACAGGGACATGTCTAATTTTACCAGCATATTTAAGGAAGTAAATAAAGTGAGCAGAGGTCTTTACTGGAGAGAAGACTTCTGTGATTCTGACTGAGGTGAAGTTCTGCTATGAGTCATTTAAAAAATCTTGTTTAAAGAGAATTTTCAATGAAAAGAGTAGCTGTCATATGGGAAAAAAAGCAGCACAGAGTTAAGGCATTTATTGTGAATCTATCAGAATGTTACTATGAGTGTCTAACTTAAGATAGCTGATAAATCATGCTGAGCTCATGAATATAGAGACTGTTCTGCAAGCAAGATGTGCTCCTAGTTGGAGAGTAGCCAACTAATACTTTTGATATTTGCAGGCTTTAAAAAAATGCTAAGATTTTTCCTTTAAGTCTTTGAAAGTCATTAATATTAAGATCAGTTTTCTGCACTGCAGTTACCCAAAATTACAATTGCCAGGGCTTTATTATTGGCTTAGGACAAATGTCTTAAAATATTTTTCCACTTCATGTGTTTAAATTGGGTATTTTGCTCTCCTTGTGTGCCAAGGTTGGATATTTTCAACTTCTCATTTCCATCTTTACGTATTAAAGATAATTACTGAATTAGTAAATAGCTTCATGTTAATGTTCTCCCCAATTAAATTTATTTTTTGTCTCTTTCATGAATCACTTTCTGTGGCTATCTTAGTGAATGAGCTTTATGGCAGGGCTGACTGCAGAAGTAATTTATTCTAAATTAATATTACATAATGTTTGCTTTTAGCCAAGTCATACTCGGAACACAGTATTTAGGAACTGACTTGGCCAGCAGAAATGGAAGTGGTAAAACCTGGTGTGAGTCATCTGAACCAATGAGTGTTATTTGAGTTTCCCACTCAAAACGCTTTAGACCTTAACAGTTTTCACTTCAAGAGTTGGTTTTGGAAGTTGCTTGATAAAATTATTTTGGTGTGACAAAAAAGTAAGTAATTGTCAAACTCTTCGAAATGTAATGCAAGAATTAATACACCACGTCTTTGCCACAAACTATGGCCTCATCCTTCTAAAGGATGCATATTCTCTTTGAAACCTGGTCAAAATGCCTGTAACTTGTACATGCATGGCAGCCTGCTTCCCAGCCCTCTGTGTTTATTTACGGAGTTCCCACTGAAGTTGATGATGTGAATACCAAGGACATACTTTAGCAGAGATACTTCATCTTTTAAAGAGATTTAGCTAACTGGTGTCTTGGCTGTGCTTTCCTACTGTGAGGCTCTCTGGTTTTAACTCGACTTGTGCAGTGTGTTAGGCTGTCCCGAGTTAACCTTGTGTGTTACAATGCTGCAGTTGTATCCTGCAAAATTCCAACCTGCCTCTCTGCCAAAGGAGTATATGCCACATGAATAAAGGCTTGAGATTAATTCAAAAGATCATTAAGGTTCACCTTATCTGTATGTAACAGGAAATAATTTGAAATACTGAACAAAATTTTAGATGTTCATAAACTCCCTGTTTAATTAGACTATGCGTTCTGTCAGATACAGCAAAAAATAGTAGGTGTTGTAAAATGAATAAAAGATTCTAAGGCTAAGAAATTCTAACTTTTAGTTACCATTCTCTGGAATATCAATTACTAATGTAGCTGCCCAGCAAAAACTCTCAGACAAAAGAAAATGTACCACTTTAGTTTTGATCCAGGGAACTTGATTGTGTATTTTATTGGTTCCTGACTTGGGTGAAAATGCAGCTCTTAGTCTATAAATAAATGGTTTATAGCAATGATCTCCATGTATGAACTGAAAAGCTTACTCATTTTCTTGTTAAATCCAAGCACACAGCTTTAACTTATCAAAACATACAGCATGAACTTAATTCCATTAACCTGAAAACCTCTCATCTGGAAATCCTTTTTCTTTCCTGTGTCTCCCCAGTACTAGAAAAACAGAACTGAGTAGGTGGAGAGTAACTTCCGTAGTTCAGCAAAACCAAATGGAAGCCAGATGAAGATTTCTTGGGTTTTGTTTGTTTGTTTTTAAAAATATCTATATTCGTTCACACTCCAGAAGCTCTGCCTGTTTTCTTCCAGTAAGTGTTTCTGCTTGCATCCAACAGTACTGGTGGTTGGTGTTGGTAGAGATCTTTTAAATGTAAGTGTGGTTTCTGCTGCTTCACTGAGCTTGCAGGCCGGTGGCAGTGCAACAGCTGTCACAAGGGGACTGAGGACAAACTCAGAGCTCTGAAGAGAAAACAAGAATGGACACAGAGATCAGTTAGAAACCAAACCAGAGATGTCAAATGCAGTCTCTGTGAAGAAAAGCAAGCATCTCTGTGACTGAGCTTCTCCTGGGGTACACAGAAATCCAGGAAGGAAATAGCTGAGTGGCCCTTTTGTCTACTTGGTTGAGAAGTGTACCAAAAACTAATTGGCCAATAAACCTAAGTGAGAAAGAGCAACAGTGCAGTTTTCTTTCTGCAGAGGTGCTGTGGAAGGGAAGAGATAAAACCACTGTGTTTAGGAAGTGCTACTTGGCAAGGTTTGCTACCACTTTTCTGAACAAGATGCCTTGTTTCTAGAGCTATTTGTTTTTCTGTCAGAGTAACCATGTCAGTCTAAAGCAGAATGCAAATTGTTCTACAAGATTTATAGCTTGGCTATTACAGCGCTTTCTACAGTCCTTGTGTCTAGCTCATTTCTTCCTTCACAAAGAATGCATTGTTTTAGCAGTACTTCCATTTGAAACTCGGATTTTCTCAACAGCAACAAAAAAAAAAAAAGGGAAGAGGAGCCTTACCTAGTAGTCAGTCCACAGGCCACAAACACAACTCCACCCACTCATTTGAGAAACTAACCCCGTTGTCTTCGGATAAGGTTTTTTCAGTTTTTCTGTTTTCTGCACAAAGATGGTGTGGGAAATACTTTTTTTTCTTTAAACTCCTGTATCACAATTTCCTCTTTTCAAGCCTTCCAGTCTGGTGATGATGGTGTGTGCTTTCATGCACACGTGGGCAACCACAGTCTCTCTCTCTCTATCCTTCCCCCTTTCTCCACTTCCCTTCCCCCACCCTAATGTGTGTGTATGTATCTATAAGCATTGCTAAAATAGAGCTGGGAAAGGTATTCTGTTTTGTACAAACAAAAGAAGGGGGCAATCAGAAAGGCTTTAAAGAAAATTGAGCTAAGTTAATTCAGTAAAAACAGATACAGTCTGTGATGGAACTGGCAGTGTTTGCACTTACATAATATTTCATCAATTGCTTGACAGACTAAATTTAGCTAGGACCAGATAACTGCTCTCTTGCTCAGAGGAAAGTCAAACAAATTACTGTCAGTGTGAGTAAAGGATGGATTGTGAATGACACTGCTGTCAAAGAGGGTGTAATTGCATTCATAGCTGGAGACATCAAAGGGCAAAATAAGCAGATCCATGGTCATTTAGCAAATGTAACTTCTGCCAGTTGAAGGTATGTGGAAAACTAGGTTTTCATTTTAGCACCAGAAGGGAATTTAATTGTGAACTCTTTGTGATTAATTGCAATTTTTATTGTATATATTTCCTCACTATATATTATACTTCGGAATCGTGCTATTACTATAATTGCATTTGAATTATTTTCAGTACTTATAAATAATTGCACTAATGTAACATCAAGTAGAAGATAAACACCCAAGGGTGATACATGAAATCAAGAACGGAGATGCTATTCAGATGAGCATGAAGAGTTTACTTCAGCAGAGAAGTAATTGGTGAAAGGGAAAGCCTGCTTATTGAAGTCACTTATGTGCTACAGTATCTTAATTGCTAATGCCTTGTACTGTCACTGACAAGTAGAGAAGCACTTCTCTGTCCTGTTTGTTCTGAGCTGAAGCATGGAGTTACCTCTGTGTGCTCTCAGGTGAGATACTTAATGTCTTTAGTGGAGTCAAGAAACTTTGGGTAAGTCTCCAGAGTTTCCATCACAAGTACAAGCCATATTTTAAAAGCAAAATCTTAACATTAATCTCTCCATCCATTATAATTTAAAGACATAATAGTTCCATTATGCAGTCAGGTTTCTTTTGATCATTAATTGTATCTTTATTCTTCATATATATTATTTTTACTGGCAATTCTTCACTTCATTTCCCCACACATTTTATCATAAAAGCTGGGGGGGGGGGGGAAATTGATTATAAACTATGTATTGGCTCAATGAATTTGAGCTTGTGTATGCTATTCAACTGAAAATACATGTTTGAGAGAAATATACTGGAAAAAGGGTTTGAAGACTAGTATTAAAGAAGGGCCTGTGATTCCAGTCTGCTCTATTCTGGAGGTGTGCTGTTACATGAAAGCTAAGGATATAAGCCTCGTGCTGAAAGAGACTTACTGCAGTTACTTAAGACCTTTGATCTAAGTAATGCTGAGGGAGCATGAGGAAGTCCAAGGTAAAAGAGTGAAAATAATGCAATAACAGTTGGATTTGTGACTTACGAAGTCCAAGTACTTAAAAATTTAAGTAAGGAGGGTTGACAACAGATTTAAGTTATTAAAAATAGAAGAATTTGCCTGAAAAGATTGCTGATTTTTTAATCCAATTGCAGTTTTGCAGTTGTTTGCTGGTATCTGCAGTTGAGTTGCTTCTGTACTGGGAAGTCTTGTCCTTGATTGTTGGCCTTTTTGCTCTGGTGCCAAGAGCAGCACAGATGCTTGGCTAGTACAAAGTATGGATCTGAAAGTTTTGTATTGCTGCTTTGTTTCAGTGATCCTTCTCAGGATGCCCAGCTTGAGCAGACTGTACATCCCTTAGTCTTTACCTTTCTTTGAGGAGGATTCTTAAACAGCTCATGTGAGCCAGTTTGGGGAGAGCTTCCTGAAATGATGTTATGTAGAGAGGTATGGGTTTTGTAAAGATGGAAATAAGTGCAAGACATGTAAAAAGCAGAAGTGGGAATGGGGAGAGTAATATAGAAAAGGTGAAAGATGTCCAAGTGCATTTTGCAGTCTCAAGACCGAATATGAAGGCCAGCTGTAGATTCCTTTTGGTACTATGTTAAGAAGTCATGTTGGCTCCATAAGTCAATATAAATATGAGTTAAAGACCTGTAGATGTCTCTACTCGGCAGAGCGGAAGAGCAACGTGGAAGTGGAATGCCTCCTGCACTGCTTCCTGATGGGGCATCTCATAGAATCATAGAATGCTTTGGGTTGGAAGGGTTGGAAGGTCATCTGTTCCACCCCCCTGCAGTGAGCAGGAACATCTTCAACTAGATCACGATGTTCAGAGCCCCATCCAACCTGACCTTCAGTGTTTCCAAGGATGGGGCATCTACCAGCTCTCTGGACAACCTGTTCCAGTGTTTCACCACCCTCATCATTAAAAAATTCCTTGTATCTGGTTTGAAACTAACCTCCTTTAGTTTAAAACCATTACCCCTTGTTCTATGGCTACAGGCCCTGCTAAGAAGTTTTCCCCACCTTTCTTATAAGCCCCCTTGAAGTATTGAAAGGCTACTATAAGCTCTTCCCAGACCCTTCTCTTCTCCAGGCTGAACAACCCCAACTCTCTCAGCCTGTCTTCATAGGAGAGGTGATCCAGCCCTCTGATCATTTTTGTGGTCCTCCTCTGGAGACACTCCAACAGCTCCATGTCCTTCTTATATTGGGGGCTCCAGAGCTGAACACAGTACTTTAGATGAGGTCTCACCAGAGCAGAGTTAGAGGGGCAGAATCACCTCTCAATCTTCTGGCCACGTTTCTTTTGATTTAGCCCAAGATATAGTTGGATTTCTGCGCTTTCAAGTGTTGCCAGCTTACCTCCTATCTCATCACACAGCTGAATGAATGGCAAAGCTGTAGCAATTGATACTTTCCCAGTCACTGTGGATGAGATAGTGTTCATGGCATTCACTTTTCCTTATAAGTGGATGGGTGGATGACTTGGGGAAGAGAAAGCATCTCTTTCTTTGCCAAGGCAAGGAACTTGTCTTCTGAGCCTCTGCAGGAACTGGAAGCAGCTGCTGTTAGATCTAGTCTGAATGCTACACATCCGTAGAAACTACAGCTTTGATATGGAGGATGCTCCTTCCCCTCTAGCACTCCTTTTCACTGGCAGCTGTGCTCTTTCACTAGAGTTTTCACCAGCATACAGCAGATACATTTTGTGTTTCTGAGTGTAAAATTGAAGTGGTGCGTCAAATCCTGTCAGAAGATCAGTTCATTCTCATTGGCAAAAATTTTTGTTTTATTCTCTTGACTATCTGGAACACATGGAAAGTGTTTAATTATTTACGAGCCACTTTTTAGACAATTGAAACTGTAACACTTTGCCATCGTGTATTTGTGTGTTGGTAAGAAGGAGGGAGCTTCTTGGTCACATTTTATTTTAGTCTTGCTTTTTTTAAAAAACACCTGTTGTTAGTATATAGCTGAAATAGAAAGTGAAAACTATCAGCCCTTCTTCAAGTAGAATATCAGAGTCAAAAGGTATGAAGCCATAAGCTTTTAGAGCTATTCTCAATACAATTATGAGTGTCCTTAAAATGTTCTTGGAACATTTTCAGTGCAAAAGAATAATAGATTCTGGAAATATCAGCAGGAGCTTACAGTGCAAGTGGGGCAGTTGACTTCAGTTGACTTTAGAAGAGCAGCAGGCAGCGCTGTAGAGCCGTCATTGAGAACAGTAGATCCAGTGCAGTCACTTGCTTTGAGCTCATGACTGCTTTCTTTTGTAAGGATGTCTTCAAGGCTGCTCCTTTGAAAATGTATGCAGTAGTGTCACAGTAGAAGGGGAGCTAGCTCAGAGAAAGCAGCATGTGCCATACTGACTCAAGCTGGGTGAGTGAGCATTGCTTTGGCAGCCCAGCTCGGAATATTTTTGACTGGGTTTTCTGGTCAGGGGTATCATGATGCAGTCAGAATTGCCATATTAATGCGATGTGTATGCTGCAGATTGGAAGGGTTAGACTTCATCTTCATAGTAATTTTTGCAATGTACTTGGTCAGTTGGAATCATGAGTACATTACTGCATTGGTGATATCTACAATAGACTTTGGATTTTTGCAAGTTTAATAATGCAGAAGCATTAAAAATGTTTAGTTTGCTAACAGAAAGAAAGTTGGCGGTTGAGTACTCTCTGATACTAGTTTTTCTCTGGGAGGTTACTTTTCTAATGTTTATAATTCTTTTATTCTGATCTAAGTTCTTGAGAACATGAAAGTTAAACCTGTAGGTCATTTGTTAATATTAAGAAATTTGATTGTATTTACCAGTGTTTGTAATTGGTTCTGTAAAATCAAGCTAACGTTTCGACAAAATTTTATGCCCGAGACATACATGATCATAAAAACTTCTCAGTGACCATGTTATGATACTCTTCAGAGAGCGCATATTTCACTGATGCTATTCCACCGCGACGGCTTCTTTTATTCTGGAAGTTATTCCATGGTAAGGGAGACAAAAAAAAGAGACTGTCATCAGTATTGGCCAATCCATTTATTAATGAAACATGAAGTGTACAGACTCATAGAATCACTTTGGTATTGGAAGCTGTGTTTTTGTTTTAGAGTATTCTTTATCTGGAGAGACTTGTTACTGCCCAAAATAGTAATGAAAGGAAGATCCAGGATTTTTTTAAAGTTCCTAACTACACAGTCATTCTTTTACTGCTGACACTACTGCAGGATATCTGTAAATTGGTATAACAAACCTTTTCTTGTTGTCATTAAAAACTGTGGGTCGTGTCTTTGAGTGTGAGAGTTGAAAGGAATGGATGATTTCAGATAGATCATTAAACAGTACTTTTGGTGGTGGTCCAGACTATTTTAAAAATAAAACTAATGAGAAAACAACTTTCAGCAAGTATGTGATAACTTTTTTAAAATATTACTGCTGAATTATAGTAGACCATTATTTTTTTCTTGAGCACTTCAGAAATACAAGAAAGGAAAAGCCTGTCAGATATGAAGTAGTAGGAGTTCTGTCTTTGGTGACTGAGGGAGCACTTTAACTAGCCAGTTCAATGTTTTGCACAGCAAAATCAAGGCTGAAATGTGTGCTCACTGTATGCTTGAACAGTAACTAACTTCTGCTATACTCTTGTATATTGAGTACAAAGTTACATGCGTGCAATGTCTCCTTATTCCAGGAAAAACATTGGTGGCTGATGCACCTGATGGACACAAAGCTCGCTTCTCCCAGCAGACCATGCTTAACAAAGGACTTAGCAAGTCTATGGGATTTCTGTCCATTAGAGGAACACAAGGCAAGGAAGAGTTTTTCCCAGGTATTTCCTCAGATTACAGCTTGGGACAAGAAGATGTTTTCTGTGCTCATAGATGTAAAACTAGTGAGTTTGAGAAAAAAGGTCATCTTCATGCAGATGTCACTCCAAAGTGGAAAGTATGGGCTTCCTCCACAGATCTACTTTGCACAAGTGACAAGACAGCTGAGAGGGACCATGCTGGAGGCACTCATGGGCACAGCCATCAGTGTGAAGCATTTACAGTACAGACTTCTACTACTACCAGAAACAAGGAAGCAAGATACTCTGATGGGAGCATAGCACTGGATGTCTTTGGACCACAAAAAATGGACCAAACACGCCATTTGCCTGAGACATCAACTTCTGCAGCAATATCGAGTGCCTTTGACAGGATAAGAGAAAGACAGAAGAAGTTGCAGCTTCTGAGAGAAGCTATGAATGTAGAAGGTTAGTAAAACTTTTTTATTTTCTTAGTTATTCCAGTCATTCAACAAAGATTTCTCGTTATAAAGATTTCTTCTCTTGTAGCAGCTCTTGAAACTGCCAAGATCTTCATTTCATCTTGTATTTTTAAGTAAAGTGAAGTATTAGAATGTCTCTTGCTAATGAACATAGATGTGCTTGTCCAAATTATTTACCCAGTGATAATGGCTGGTCGCTGCAAGTCAGCCAATATCAAAGTAATCAACTGAAATTAGAAAAAGAAAAGAAAAACTTGGTAACTGAGAATTGTCATGCAGGTTTCCTTTAAGGATAATCCTCATCTCCAGCTATAAGAGATGGATTTATACCCCAAAGGAAAGGGCAAATATAATCTCCAGATCTCTTAGTTTTTGTACTGTATAGCTCTGGATGATGTAGTTAAGCCTTTAAATATGAAATTTATTTTGGATTCATGCTAAGATCTTTACCTCAGTAGGAATACTTGACAAGAAGCTCCTTCAGTTAACGAAAAAAATGCATTGTGGGCGGTGGGAAGTCTTTGTTCTGTAGAAGGTCTTATGCGGGACCATATAAGGGGAACTGTGTACTTTTTTTGCTTTGAAAATGTGACATGATTTTCAGGGATTGGAGATTTGAGACAGTTGGATAGACACTGAGAGCAGAGTCAGATCCTGCTTGTGATGGGCCAGAAGGCTTAACTTAATAATATCAGGTACATATTAGAAGAACTGTATGTACAGAGCTAGCTCAGTGATTTATTCAAGTGCACCCAGAATCCATACAGTTGAAAACTCATGTCTGTCTGGCTGGTTGTACGGCAGAAATAACTGTGTGAAAAGAAACATCTTTTGCTGCCTTCTCCTGCACTGGGGTGTAAGCACTTCCTTAGGAACATCTCTATTAAGGAAAGATGATAAAGCCTTTTATCAAGGTTGAATTTCTAAAAATGCCTGTTCATGCCCCTTGTGGCCATCTCAGGAGACGTCTGTATTGCAGTTGGCATGGAAAGCCACCTCTTTCTCTCCTGTGCACGTGAGCCTTGTGCTCCAGAAAGGAGGAAATAGCATAGGCAGTTTAAAAAGGTCCCATGTTTTCTGTAAAAGTTGTGCAAACAAGACACCTGAAGTCTTTTTTGTGCTATCAATTTAGCATATTTTCATCAGGGTTACATTATAATGTGTAAGAAGGAGCATAGATGGAAGTAGTACTGTGGCAACACCATTGTTTTTCTCAATAGAAGTTCACCATCTGTCCTTACCTACTGAGATGTCTGATGAGGTACAGGGAAGGTTGGTTGGTTTTTGGTTTAAGAGCCTGAAATTGAAGAGGACCATCTCAAGTACATGAGTCAACTTAGATCTTTGGAGATAAGCAACTGACAGAACTTAAGAGGAGGCCGCTCCCTGCATTGAGAAAGCTCCATATCCTTGTTTTTCAGGAGTGCAGCTTTGTGTTGCGCAACAGCAAACCCAAAAGCGTGGCCAAACCCACTGATGAGCAAGAGTTTATCATTTTCATTCAAACATTGGGAGACAGAAAACAGAACTTGCCTGTGCCTTTGAAAGTGAGGTAGTTCAGATGTGCGAAACTACTTGAATCATAGAGGGAATGAGTGAAAGTGCAGTCAAAGTAAACTGGGAACTGGGGTTTAATAGTCACAGGAGCTGAGTAACAAACCTGTATAGGGAAGGTTTAGGTAATAGCTCATGACTCACTGCCCATCCTTCTGAATTCACAGTCATCATTCGCTAGAAAAAAGTCAAGATACTTTCTCACCAGATAGCTAGGTTGCAATGTTCTTGTCTTTTGAGTTTTCTACTTTCAATAGAGGAAGAAGGTGTTTCACTCTTGAATTGAGGTTAGGAGTGTGTGCTCTGCTGTTTTATTTTTTATTTTATGTGTTTTATCTTATGGGGGTTTTTTGTCTCCATTTTTTTGTCACTTAACTAAAAGAAAAAATTTGGTGTTGTGTTTAACAGGGCTTGAGAAGCCTGGCTGAAAGTATTCTATTCCAGCTTAATGAAAAGATTCACAAAAGCCTTAATATATTAAGTTTGCAAGTCTTATTAAAACTTCTTTTCCTTTTCTTTTATTTAGTCCATTTTCCTTATCTCGTATCTGCTCTAAAATAGACAAGTTCCTTGATACCTTTCTTAAAAGAGTCTGTTGCTAGTTTCATCTGTCAAAGAAATTAAAAATACAGAGTGTATTTTGTGCATTACAATTGTATGTAAATTTCAAACACTTTGTGGGCAAACAGATATTTCCAGATGTCAGGCTTTACCCAGTGGGTGTGGAATTACTCCACTGGTGTAAACCCAGCCTCGCTGAGAGATGTGAGGAACTGCGTGGAAAGCTGTGGTAAAATCTGTCACCTATCTTAGAATCATCTTGATAAAGGTGGCCGTGGCAGTTTCCTGGGCAGCACATGATGTGTATTCAAGGCTGTCTTACTGCCTACAGCTGGTAGTCGCAGAGCAGGCAGCAGCTAGAAATGTAGTGGAAAAGAAGTCCACAGAAAATGACAGCCACTCTCACTCTTTGCCTGTGTGGGACACAGCGCGACCTCAAAGGATAAGCATTGAAAGGAAAAACAAAGAAAGAGAATAAGGTGTTTTAAAAGCTTGTGTTGTCAGAAATAGGGGTTCTGTTTGGCTTGAGAGACAGGAATGGGCATGGAGTCATGGAAGCAGGGTTGGCGGTTGGGTGTACCAAGAGGAAACAATCTGCCTTCTCTTGGGCAAGTTTTGGGGGTATTTGGTTGAGTCCAGGTCTACATTACAAGTTAAGTCTATGTAAGTTTTAGTAAGTCTCTGCTTTCAGCTGAACCTTGTTTTTAGTTTTTTTAATTGTGAAATGGCATTGGACTCTGCAGGCTAAACTCGGCCAGATAAAACTTCCATCCTCAGACTACAAAGGAACTTAAGTGACACGTAGCCTATTTCTTCTTTAATTTATTTTGGGTTAAGCTGGCAAACTTTTTTGTTATTCATAAAACCTTGAGCTGACTGTCTTGGAAAAAGAAAATGTTCTCATGCACAGGCTCTGCTATGCCAAGCTTTCACTCAAAACAGATTTTTATGATCCAAATTATAAACCCATGAAAAGTAGGGTTTATAGTGGAACAAATGACAGAGCTTTAATTATAGCTATGCTGTAACAGAGTAGTTTGTAGTAAACTACAGACCATCTAAACTGCACTATAATCTGCAGCTGGCACGTCTCTGATTTAGCCTCATAGACCTTCCCAAGACTGTCATTGCAAGTGACTTGCTGATGAACCTGCTGGTTTATATGTTGTTGTCCTGTGCTGTTTCAGGGCTGAGGTTGTTTATCTCTTGTACACTAAAGAAAGTTTGGGTCTTAGCCAGGTAGGGGAAAGGGAAGTGAAAGAGACTTCTATTTGACTTCAGGTGTAGCCAATTCTGAACACTAAGAACAGACTCCAAAAATGTGTTAGTAAGTTCTGTATCTCCACTGTTACTGTTAATTCTTGGTTTTGTTATGTAGGTTTTGTGAGCTTAGGCAGAATTGGTTAGAGTTGTGAAGTTGTTATATGTTGAACCCAAGCAGTTTATCTGTACCAGAATAGCAGATTTTGGTTTTGGTGTTCTTTTAACACTTGGAAATTGTTGCTTGGCACCAACTGATAGTGCCTCGTTCCAGAGAGAAAATAATATTCTACCTTTTACATCTTGCTAGGCTGCATTGCCACTCAAGAGCGTGGAAATGTCATCTGTTTTCCTTTACTCCCAGCTTTCTTTGCCTTCTCACTCGCAATACTGACTGTATCTTCAGAGAGTTATGGAGTGTAAACACACTTCAGTTTTCCTATCTCAGGCCCACCTTCAAACAGCACCATAGTAAGGCACAAGGCTGTGAGACAGTAGCCTTTTATGAATTTTGAATGTATGAAATACCCTCTTATTTGCTTAGGTAGCTTTCCCCTCTTCATTTTAAGTGTATAGGTAATTCAGAATGACTTGGTTTATGCATTACTTGAATGTGCATCTTGCTTTTTTTATATGCAGTTTTGCTTGTGGGGATGTTGTAAACAAGATGCATGAGGGAGCAAGCTGTAAAGATTGGCAGTGTTCTGGTGGAGTACGGGAGCACAAAACCAGCTAGGGGAATAGTAATGTTGCTGGCTGTGGGTTAAATAGCGGACAGGGAGGAGAAAGAGAGGAAGTTACCAAAAAGGCTGATCTTGCTGAAGCTTTGGAGTGCTGAATCCAGGGGTGAGGGAATGGGGGTGGTTTGAGGTTAAGTGTTTTTGCAGTCCGGAACAATGTGAATCCCAGAGCCTCAGATTGTGTTTATCCCTCTCTTTTTTTACCTTTGATTTTTTTTCCCAGCTGAAAACCCAGATGATTAAGGTCTCTTTTTTCTTTTTTTTCTTTCTCCACTTATTACACTCTTCTTCATACAGTCAGCAAGAAGAGACATTGATATTCTATGTTTTTAGAGATGGGTCTCTACCTCTTCTGTGTCTTTATCTCACAAAGCAATGTTTTCATTAGCTGCCCTGAAGACTCATCGGGACTGCATTTATAAAACTTCCATATTACAACTGCATGTGTTTAGGTGGGACGTTATGGTTAGGGATACTTTAAATGTCCACATTTTAAAAGCTCTTAGTTTGAGGCTGCATTTTTGAATAAGTGAAAATTTCTGCAAGTAATCAGGCAGCTGTTGGTAATAAATTTATCCTAGCAAATGAAGCTCCAGAGATTTTAATTTACAGAGATAAATTTGTAAAGAAGCTATTGGCCTTTCTGCCCTAAACCCAGTCTCTCATTTAACCCACTTCTGCAGCAGCTCCCAAATTCTAATGAATTGTGCATGCTTTCTTTTTCTCTTGAATTGTATGTACTCATTTCGTGCGTGAGCTAAGCAGAGGAAATGCAATCATCCACAATGCTATATCTGTTTGCATGTGAAAGCAAGTTAAGGCTCAGTTTACCCTCTAACGGTCATTGTGCTGCATTGTGATTTAAATTCAGTGCTGGTGTAATGAGTTGTCATGTGGTTGGTATGTCCCTTAAGGATAACATTCATTTAGAACAATGTTCAGGAATCCTATTAATGAAGGAGTAGGATAATGGACTGATATTATTTTAGATTGAAAACTTTCAGTTATTTATACTGAGACTGCAGAAGTTGGCTTTTCAAGGAAAAAGAATGAAATGTTTGTGGGATTTCTGCAAAGTACAAATACTCTGGTATCAGCCACTATTATTTTGTTCTGGATTGCATAGTGTAACATAAGGTAGTAAAACAGCTCTTAGAATTCCATAATTACACATCTGCTTTATCAAGCTTTCAGCAGCTCACATAGTCTGGGATTGTAAATATTTAGTCGACACATTACCTTCTCGGTGTCATAAAACATTTATAAATTCAGACAAACAACTTTATCAGCCACACGTTCAACTGTGTCAGTGTCCATTTACGTACCTCATCCATGGCATGAAAAAAGAAAAGGGTGTCTTTTTAAGTGCAAGACATCGAGTTCTTACCAGACCCTGGAGTTATTTTTAATATTGTCATTTTCCTTTCCAGCCTAGCCCTAGAGATGTGTGTTTTCTGCAGTTCTACAAGATACTTCTTTCATTCAGATCCTGCTAGGCCCTATGAATCAAATGTGTGTTAGGCTCTCTAGGGAGTCCCTTGGATGGTTGGTAACTTGGGCTGCACAATACAGTTGGGTTTTTGGGGTTTTTTGTTTTTTTCATTTTTTTAGAATATGGGTTGTGGAAATCTTGCAAGTTAGAATGAGCCTGCTCCCCTGGAAGGCTGAATGGGTTTGCTTCCCTTGCCCACTTGTTGGATATGAGTCCTTAGCAGGGATTTATTCTGGATCTCTACATCCTTCCGGTTAAACCTATGCTATCTTGCATAAGATAATTCAGGTTTTTGTAGAATAAAAAAGGAAAGGCAAGAGTAAATATGACTCTAACCTAGTGGTTAAAATCCTGTGAAAGAAGCAAATCCCAGTCTCTCCTCAAAGCAGAGTTAATGTGTTTTAAATGGTGTCATAGTAACACTCTTAAGTAATAAAGACACCCACCAGTAAACCTCAAAGAACAAACAAGAGCTCCTGCCCTGTCATGCAACTGCCTGTTTAGCTCTGCCATTTTCTCTGTCCTTTTCCTTCCCTGTAGAGCCAGTAATAGTTCTGTAATAATGTGTATTTGAAAACCAGCGTATCTAATGTGAGTCGTGTTCAGGGTAATGAAATTCCAAACTAAACGTGTTTCTCTGGGTTCTGTTGAAGTTGGCTGAGATGAGGCTTTCTGTAAATTTTCTGTACTTGTCTGAGCTTGTGTGTCTTGCCTTGGGTAAATAGTGTGTTTTGTTATTTTGTGCTGGGGAGTTAGGTGCCTGTGAGGTTGTGCTCTGCTGGCTTTGTAGGGAGTTTGAAAGAGCACTGCTGCAGCACTGAGCAACACAAACGCAGATTCTTCAAGTTGCAACGCTTCATTCATCTCTGCATCATGGTGTTACTGTGTGTTAACTTACTCTATTAGTACAAGTTTTATTCATATTAGTTATGGTTTCTTAAAACATGCTTAAACTCAAGTTTGTTTTTCTACTAAGGTATGAAATGACTTGAAGTGTTCTGGTTAGAAAGTGTAATCAAAGCACTGACATGTTAAGAGGAGTACCTAGTAGAATAATTTTGCTAGTGTCCTGGATGTTTCTAGAAGCTAAAGCCTCTGTTCAGTCATGAAAAATTAAAACAAACAAAACCAAACCCAAACATCAAACAAGACCACTCAGAAATTCCAGGGAAAATTGTAAATGTGGGAGAGAAGTTGGCTTATTATCATCTTCAGCTTTTATTGATGTCATCTTCCAGTTCCTTCCCAGAGAGACAGGCTAGAAATTTGTCCTTATTTTTGAAACTATTGTATGAAAAGCTTAAATTTAACTTGATCCCAGAATTGGGACTTCGTGACCTTTGGAAGCTGGTTCTTAATTGGAAGAAGTTTGGCTTACACATGATGCAAGTGCCTTCTCTGAAGTTAAATCCTTGATGTTAAATGGCAGAATTGGGGAGGATTTGCTGGAGGAGAGGAAATAGCATGAATGATTTGGGGAATTCTGCAAGCGTTATAGAGCCAGTAGTCTCAATATTTACAAGTGAATTGAATGTTTGCAGATCTGCAGTGCATACCCCAGAAAAGACTTGAGTCTGTTCAAGAGGAGGGGCGGTGGGAGACAGATGTGCAGGGGCAGACATGAGTATATACCAGCAGAGAACTGGAAGGTGGTTGCTAAAGAGAAGATGTCTCAGCAGCAAACAGTTCCACATCTGTATGGATTTTCCCTAAACTGAGCAAAGCAAGGAAATATATATATTATTTACCCCTGTGGAGGTCTGCGAAAACACTGAGATAAGTTGTGATTGTGAATCTTTACTTTGTTTCTTGGCTCATGAACTTACCTCTTGGCCTACAGTGGAGGCACCAACTCCTGCTAACAGGATGAGTTGAGAGAAATCACATTCCCTGCAGAGGCAGATATCACTCCACCACATACCAGCACTTCTTTTGTGTTTTAACCTCGTATCTTTTGCAAAATTTCATGTCTCAAAGAACCAGGGTGGAGCCACAATTTGTGTGCTATTCAGGAAGCCCAGGCTGCTGAGTAGGTGGAAAAAAATAAATCTGCTTAAAATCTCATATTATATTTTATTGTTTCCTTTCCATCTTCTTGCTTCAAAGGGAGTCTAGCAGACTTGAAAAACCTACTGCTAATAAAGAGATCTGTTTTCAGTTAAATGTTTCTGTACTGTAGCTCCAGTATCATGTTTGGATTGGTGCCTCACTTAAAGGGCTGGGATAATTTTAAAAATACATCTCCAAAAGCTGCCCACTGAATTTGCTTTGTATTTCCCTTGTTGGACAAGTAATGGCTAGATCGTCACAGAATGCTGAAAGTAGCTATTGTGAAAGACTGAAGCAAACACCCACATGAATTCTCTGCATCGTGCTGTAGGTTGATTTGCAAATGTGCAAGCAGTATTGCTCATTTCTGAGTTATGTGAAATGTCCTTGGGATTAATCAGATTTTATGCTGCAAAGCTGTAGAACTGGGCTGGGCTGGCAGGAGCAGTTGATTTAATGGGTTCGATTGCCTGCTTTGCTTAGTTTTCCCAGTTTTCTTAAAGAATCTTGTATTTGGTGGGACAGTGGGGAGCTGCACAAACTCCTTCAGACTCCCTTTTTGCAGTGTCCAGACGGATTTTTTAAATTGGCAATTGCTGGGATTTAAATTCTGTGTCAAAACATCCTTTTGACAATGTTACCTATGAACTTAAAATGTTTTACTCTTTCATAATTAGTTTAAAACTGTTTCAGATCATGCAGGTAGGGATATGCTGCAATTGCTCGCACTTGCATTAAGTTCTCTCATTGAGTTAATAGGGGCGAAAGCAAAAAGTATTCTTCAGGAAAGCTCTGATTCTCAGGGAGAAAGCCTGCACCTATGCAGAGCCTGCTCATCACAGCCCTAAGCCATAATATTATGGATCAGTCAGTTAGCCTTAGTTAATCTTAAGTTAACTCTTCAAAAACCTCTGATGCACAATCTTACTAGTTAATCTGTTCCTTTGCACTGTTACTCTTTTACGGGAAAAAAAATCGTCGCTTAAATCTAAGCAAAATATCTCAATATTTCTTCGTAGGAGCATTTTGGATACTGGAGTCCTTTGTCCATCTCCCTCATTTCTTTGTTGTCCATTTGTTCATATCTTCCCTAGAAAAAAGTAAAGCTGTTTCATTTGACCATTAATTGTGGGTTATACTTTAGTTTCATATGGTTTGGTTTTGTTACTCCCTTCTAGAAAGGGAAAGCAAAGTTAACTGAATTTTTCTGTATAATTTTTGTTGCTTGTGTTTGAAATTAAGTTAGTTTTCTAGTTGTATCCTCAGCACCACTAGATAGAATAGAAAAAAAAGTTTTATTTCTTCCGTATAATAGTTTTATTAATAAGATTTTTCTCTGAGTAACTTTATTACTGGTGTTAATCACACTTGCTCAACATTTGGTCTGCTTTAACTTTTAACCTCTTGTTGGTGCCTATTCATGTATTCCCAGTTTTGTATTTCACATTTTATATTCCTTGCTGTAGAGATTTGCACTTGTCTTTACAGCAGTTACATGTGTTCTCTCTAGATCATCACTTGTGTTTTCAAAGCCACTAACTGTGGTTGGACAGGGATAGCCTCCTGCACAGACACCTGAAGTGTTCTCTCAGACACTGAAACTCAGGTGGTCCCAAAATGTGTGGGCTTTTTTGTTTACTAGACACCCTATGTGGCTGCTCATTTGCTTTGGGAGATTGTTGCAAATACTGAGTATGTATCCCTTCTGTGAAAGTCCTTTTGCTCCAGTATTTTGTTTAAAGAATCCATTGAGAGCAGGAACAGAGACTGTGTTATTTTGATTTCTCATCATATGCATTTAGTAGTTGTGGTTAGTTAAAGATCCTAGAGGAGCTTATTAATTAATTGATTGTTAATCATATTTTGTGGATGTCAAAGATGAGCTGAATGAATTATAGTTTTCCAGTTCCTGCTTTTTCTCTGGGGATATTATTCCTTTTTCGTTCTGAAGGAACCAGGGACTGAATCCTGGTGGTTGCTTTCTACATGCAAGAAGGGCGCACCATATGTTTTCATCAGTTTTGTTTGCAGGAGGGATTGGGTTTTGTTGGTTTTTTAACTGTGAGTTTTAACTTGAGAGAGAAGTTCAGAGGACAGCTAAGAGAGGCCACAAAACCCCCGCGCTGTGGAGACAGAATGGGACTGCAGAGCATCCACCGAATGTCTGCTTTCAGACTCCATGGCCACAGGCAGGCATTTAAAGATGTTTTGAAAACGTATTTTTTGAACTGTCAAATGTTAATCCTTGTTTCATTTTTGCATTAGAACTTTTGCTCCTTTGCTTTTCTGATATCCTGCTTTTTAAACTTTCAGAGCCTTTGAGAAGGTATAAATCTTACCATAGCGACGTTTATAGTACTTCGAGTGAAAGTCCGTCTGTTATTTCTTCGGAACCAGATTTCAGGCAAGGTAAGAACTGTGTTGAAAACAAAAACATAAAAGCCAGAACAAAACAACAAAACCTAACAAACAAAAAGATAAATAAAAAAGTTCAAGATTAAAAGTAGACTCCAAAAGTATGAAGTCAGATCTTTAGTAGGAGGCTTGATTATTACCACTAATATGAAGTTGAAGATGATCTCATGTAATTACAGCATAATGTATAGTTCAGCATAATTGGCAATCTGTTCAGAAATTAGTTGGAAGTTTAGCACTCTGAAAGGGAACTTGGAAAAGCTGGAAATTTTTAACTTTTTTATTGGAGCGCTTATTGTAAATGACATGCTGCCTTCAGAGGCACAAAAATGATCAGGGAGCTGTTAGTGTACAGTAACAGTAAATTGCAAAAGCTTTATATGGGACATACATGGTTTAATTATTTTCATATCAGTGGGTTTTACTGTGCGGGTTATATGGTTGATAACTGACAGGCCAAGGATTTCAGTGTAATGCGAAAATAGTACATAGTACAGGCTATTTGTATGTGAAATCAATGGAAAAAGCAGGAGATGGCATGAAGGATTGCTAATATATGGCACAAAGTGTTTTCTTTACACAATGGGAGTAAATGCTTGGAGCATTTTTTGAAAGAGGTGCTGGAATGGTGAAAAGAGGTCAAGAGAACACAGCTGATGAAACAAATAATCAGCTTCCCAAAATAATTATAAGTGATGGAGATAAACCATTTTATGAAAACATTGAAAGAAAGCCATATTTATGAAGCTAGAGTATAGCAGCACCATACAGATTCTGTACACAGATTTCCAACCCAGCCTCCCTGTACTTGCTGCACTCTCAACCTTTCTTGTCTTTGTCCTCATGCTTCCTGAGCCAGAAGCCGAAGGAGCAAGGCCCCTGTAACACATTTCCCTTCCCTTTTTGTTGCCATTTAGAGCAGGCTGTTTATATGTTCCAGTCCAAAGTCAACAACTCATAAGTTTGTACAGACAAGAGAGAGCTGCTTTCTGGCTCCTAGTAGTAGTATTGCTGGACTCAGTGAAATGACTGTCAAAAAGAACTATTTCAAATTCTGTTCTACAAGAGCTCTCCTGCTAGCTCTGTTTATTGACGGTACCATAAGACATGAGAGTAAAGCAATTTGCAAAAAATAACTTGATGAGTGTAGCATCTCAGATGCTGCTACAGGAAGATGTACCACCAAAGGAGAGAAATATTATCTCCTTTAGATAGCAAGCTGGTATATTACCAAAAGAAAAAATTTTTTTATTTTTTTTTATAAATTTTAAGGAGTTGTCAGATTCCAGGGCTCAGCAATATTCATACTGGCTTGTTATCTCCCTTCTTGTGAACTGGATGCATAATTACTTAATCTAGCTGCTCTAATTCTCTCCTGAAGTGGTTTTGTACAATGTTGCTACCATTTCTGTCTCAACTCATGGCTGACAAAGAAATGTCACCTTGAAAAGGTGTCTGTGCAATTGCATGGGGATTTTTTTTCAGGCCTTTCTTAGTATTCTTCTTCAAAGGACTTGTGTGATGCAGCTGTCTTCACTGGGGGAAGCTATAAGATTAATTTGAAAACTAAAATCAACTTCATAATTCTAGTTTGTCTAATGCTGTTGTACAGAACACATGAATCTGATTCCTTCTAAGTAATCTCACATTACCTGATTCCTTGATTTTTAGATGGGATTGCTCTGTGTGCTTTGTTGCAGTCAAGTATTAATTTGTCTTTTGGTTTGCTAGTGAGAAGAAATGAAGGCTTCAAGAGAGATGATGCCAGTGGTGCTTTGCCAGGTGCTGATGATATCTCCACATCAAGTCACGCTAATTCTCAGACGGCAAGGTAAACACTGTGAAAACAGTATGTCTTGGACTGCTTTGTCTTTGTCAAAGAAAGTAGTCTAAGTTGCAAGCAAATTTTTCACTGCCATCCCGGATTCTATTTAAGGTTAAAAAATGGTATGTTGTACTTGAAATAAATTAGCATTTCAAAATACATATTGCTGTGTGAAGTAAAAGTCTCATGAAGCACTGTGGTGTAGAGGTAGTTATACCAGTCAGGAGCTCAAATTCAGTTCCCATGTTTAATGGAGACTGAGTTGTGCTCCATCAAGTTGCAATATCTGTTAAAAGGTAAGGTCAGGGGCTAGGAATTATTTAATGTTTGGGGGTTATATTTTACTTTTCTGAAATAAAGTTTTTGAAAGTGTTGATATTAATACAGATTATTTTGCAGGCTTTTTGTTGTTTTTGGTTTTGTTTGTTTGTTTCATTTAATAAGGAAACGATAGCACGCCGTTTCTTTGAAATCATAGAATCATAGAATCATTTGTTTGGAAAAGATCTTTAAGATTATCTTTAAATCCAACCATAACCAGTCCACTACTGAACCATGTCTATAAGGACCTCATCTACCTGTCTTCTGAATACCACCTCCAGGGTTGGTGACTTGACCACTTCCCTGGGCAGCTTGTTCCAGGGCCTGATAACCCCTTCAGTGAAGAAATTTTTCCTGATGTCTAATTTAAACCTCCCCTGGCACAACTTGAGACCATTTCCTCTTGTCCTATCACTTGTTACTTGGGAGAAGAGACCAATCCACACCTCTCTACAACCTCCTTTCAGGCAGTTGTAGAGGGTGATAAGGTCTCCCCTCAGTCTCCTCCAGACAGAACAACCCCAGCGCCCTCAGCCACTCCTCATAAGACTTGTGCTCTAAACCCCTCACCAGCTTTGTTGCCCTACTCTGGACATGCTCCAGCATCTAAATGTCCTTCCTGTGGTGAGGGGCCCAAAACTGAACACAGGATTCAAGGTTCAGCCTCCCCAGTACTGAGTACAGGGGCGTGTTCACTTCCCTGTTCCTGCTGGCCACACTATTCCTGATAAAAGACAAGGTGCCCTTGGCCTTCTTGGCATAAGCCAAGAAATAATACAATAATTTAAAATAATAAAATTTAATTTTAAACTTTTAAATTGTAATTTAAAAATAATGAAGTAATAATTTAAAAAAAATAGAATAATAAAATAAGCCAAAAGCCATACTTTTCGTTGGTTAATTTGGTTTGTTGTGTTTGGATGGATTTTTTTTTATTTTTTTTTCCCCTTCCATAATGTCAGCCCTGACTAGACAGGCCAATTCAGTAACAATTTATGCTTTTTGAAATCTATTTTGCTGTGTATATTACCTTAGTACAGCATCTTTGTACAGCAGAAGCACGTCTTGCCATGCCTGTTAGGTTTTGAGAGTGATTCTAGACTAAAAGTTTGAAAAATTTTGTTGACGAGGTCGTTCTAGAGAGAATATTTTCTTCTTCTAGTCTCTGTTAGATGCCGAATCACCTTGCAATATTTTATCAAAGTGATCCAAATAGCTTTTATAGTAGGGGGAAGACACATATTTTCCCCCTCTTTCTTCACCACATTGCAACAACAAAGCCTTCTTTCAGCAGTTTTTTGCTTTGTTTGGGGTAGATCACGAGAAGGATTGCTGCTGTGCTCAGTATTTGAGGATAATTGTATGGTTTTTGGCATAAGTTGGATGGGAATCCTACTCTATCCTATTAGAGAAACTTAGAGGCATCTGAAGGTGGAAGGTGTTTCAGGTCATCTGGCAAGGCTGACAAATGTGTCCTCCGTGTTCATTTAGCATATAGGGTCACGTGCAGTGAGTAAGGCTTAGGGCTGCGCTTTGAACTTGAAGATTAAAGTAAGTGGACATCTGCTTCTTGCACTGTATTACGCGCCTTAAATGGATCTGAGGAAGGCAGGGTGTCAGATGAGCTGCACCTGAGTGCAGATGAACAAGACAACAGTTACTTTGAAATTTTACAGCTTTCAGTGATCTGCTGAGCAGCTGCATTGGTTTTCTTGCTACTTGCACTTGTGAATGTGAAGTCATTTAGAAATGTATATATT
The DNA here is from genome assembly GCF_000695765.1 of Mesitornis unicolor. Lineage (NCBI taxonomy): Eukaryota > Metazoa > Chordata > Aves > Mesitornithiformes > Mesitornithidae > Mesitornis > Mesitornis unicolor. Next base: position 25,721 of record NW_010181038.1, read on the forward strand.
GGCATTTCTTGCAGGGGACAAGTATTTATGCATTCCTTAGCTGGGTGAACACTGCTTTGTTGGCAGAAATATGATATCTGTTCATGTAGCAGTGCATGTGTTAAACTGCAGTGTCCAAGCAGTCTTAGAAATCCAGCCCGTCTTGACATAAAAGGATTTTGGCAAGTATGTGAACTTTTAGGGCAAATTTTGAAGAACTCGGGTTACAGGCTTATGTTCCATGTAACCCTGTTAAAGAGGTGTCAGTTTCTGCTTTGCATTTAATGCTGTCTTAGTGCTGCACTAAAACGGCAGACTACTGCTGTGTGTACAGAAGGAGCGTGTGGCTTCCTTAACTTGTCTTTTTTTTGGTGAATACTGCTAAGTCAACCTCGTTTCTACGGTGGCTTTGACTTGAACATGGGAAATTTGCCAATTCAGGATTGTAGCTCTACTTCAGAATGAAACAGCAGTAATTTGTGGATGCTGATAGAGAATTTTGGTTTCTGTTTACAAAATGTTTCAGAAACAGAAAGTAGTATGTGGTATGCAAACGAGTCACATTGCTGTAAATGAATCAGGCCTATTATGCAAGTTGAAGATGCTGTGGTGAAACAGTACATACTTTCTCATGGTTCATTTTACATTCTTTTACTTCTTACTGTCTGTTAACACTGGTACCTTTAACAGAAGTAATTTGTGTATGTGTGATTCTAGAAGGAAAACATTTTTTGTAAGTGCAGCACAGACTTACTTACCTGTTGTGCTTAGCAATGGGATTAATTTAACGTGTATGGAACTACACAGTCTTACTTCAAGGCTTAGTATTTTTTTCATCTCCTGTTTCTGCTTGGCCTCCTCTCTGTGCCATACTAAAAGATAACGACTTGCACAAAAATGTCGTAGTTGGGTACCACAGATAGTTCTTTACTTATTTTCATAATTACTCCCCAATATTCATATTTTTTTAATTTATTTTTTTTTAAATCTAAGTGCCAGACTAGTAAGTATATCCAAGATGGAAAAATGAGGCTGAACTCCTGAAAGCTAGTTTTACTAGCTCTTTTGGTAGACCTATTGAGAAACAGGAAACCAGCCAGGAGCAGAATTTGGTCCTAGAATAATACTTAGATAATATCTCTGTTAATTACATAAGCTGAATAGAAAACAGCATGCACTCGCTCTCTTTCTCCAAGAGCCGTTACAACTTTCCAGTGCTAACAAGTGTAAAAGGGAATACTACCAAAGATGATAGTGAGTTAAGCAGGCAGATTTCTAAGAAAGTTAGTATTTTTATCTAGAACATTGCATGTTGCTGCTTTAAAATGTGCAGTGTTGCAGAAGACCATGACTTTGGTAACTTCAAAAGCATAAACTTTCAAAGTAAAACTCCTGATATCAGTAGTTCCAAGGAACAGATTCTCAGGGTTTATGGGTTTTTGTAGATCATTTGGTTTCAGGGTTTGAGGAAATATATGTGACTTAATCCATTACTTGAATCCTATCAGCGCATGTTGCAGTGTTTTTCTTTGTTCAGAGATACCATCTGTACTTCAATACTTATTAAATTTACTGCTCCTGTGGCATGTCTGTAGAGGCAGTCTGCTTAATTGTCCACAAAATTATCCTTGTAAAACTGAGTTGTAAATCAAACGGGAGGATTTGGATTTGAAGGGGCCTTTTGCCAATAGTAATAAAAGCATTGAAAGCCATTCAGAATTACCAGCCAGCGCAGCTTACAGAAGGCACAGGTTTTTCAGTAGTTTAAGAGTACACTCAAACCCTTCACATTGTCTGACTGTTGTTATCCTTTAAACTTCTTGGACTGCTTTTCCTATTGCAACGGATACTTGTGTCTGTATTTCCTCTTTGCTGCTTGTATTTCTTATTTTTATCCTTTTTTCCCCCTCCCCTCTTTTTCTGCCTTTTCTATTTCTTCCTTTTTCTCTCTAGGAGCAGCAGCTGACGTGGATCTCTTCCTTATCTTTTCCTTCCACTAGACTTCATTTGCATCTCCCTCCTACCTTACCAAAAGGCACCTGTCTTTCTCAATCTATTCCTGACCTTTCCACTGCACTAATCATTAGAGAATGCCTGCCTGCTTCCCTTCTTCCAACTTCCTTCTCTGATTCAGTATCCACTAATTTCTTGGTAAGTATACTAGGTGATGAGTTAATTTGGTTCCCTCTTTTATAGGAGTCAGCCTTCCAGGTGACTGCTTACCTACCATCTTCAGGTTAATAAGTGACTGTGAGATTCTGGTTTGCAGTCAGACATTGGTGAAAATACAGAGTAGTACTTGTCTGATGAGAAACCATAGGAAGCACTGTTTTATGATGTTATCTGTTAGGATTGTAATTCAGATTGTTTTGCTGTTGTTGTTATTGGAGTGGTAATACTTGGATCTCCTGAACTTCAGGGAAGAGCTTTAGCTGTGTCTGTCAACAGTATCTCCTGTTCTGGAGAATGAGAGATGCATCCCTTGTCTTGGAATCTGAAGGGTGAATCATGCCGATACCCACCACTGAAAATTCACAGTGTGACTAAGCCTGAGTCAGTTTTACTTACCCAGGATACTGAAACATAGAATCATTTGGTTCGAAAAGACCTTTAAGATCATCAAGTCCAAGCATAACCTGTCCAGTGCTTAACCAGCAGGGTTACATTGCTATGGGTGAACTATAGTGCAGCCTACCAGGGTGGGAGTCTGAGAAATGTCCCACAGTGATGGGAGCCATCAGAGAGCAGTGGTTCCTGGAGCCAACCTCAAGAGCTGCTGTGCTGGAGAGGTTGGGGAGCCCCTGGCACAGTACATGCCTTCTCCTTGCTTGTAGGAGAAAAGGTGTATTGGCAAGGCCGATGCACACTGAGAGCTCCCAAAGGGAATGCTGAGCATAAACCTTTCTTCCCTGAAAGGGTTATCAGACATGGGAATGGGCTGCCCAAGGAAGTGGTCGAGTCACCATCCCTGGAGGTAATTAAAAGATAGATATGGTAGATGAGGTGCTTAGAGACACATGCTGATTTCTGGTTGGTGATAGTGCTTATATACTAACTCTGGAACATTTTTAAACCATTAGGATTTTGAGATTCTCCCTGGACACCCACTCTAATTTTCAGAGGAATAAATATGAACAAATATAATAACCAACATAATGATAATACTTTACACAATAGCTTATGATTGCTTCTATTGCACAGAGCTGTATGTTTTTAAAAAGGCAGTTGGGTTTTTTTCTGCAGTTGGGGTTTTCACATTAGCAAGTGTTTTCAGATATAGCCGGTTGCAACATGCCTCACGTTTTTATATCACTTTGGTAATTTGTAGATATTTATGTTCAGAAAGTGTTTTGTTTTTATTTCAGAGCCCATCCTTAGACCTTGATCTGAAAGGTGCTTGTGGATGTATTTAATATAGTTCATTGTGAATATTCCCACATATGGCAATCTTAATAAGCTACCCCTTGGTGAAAAACTAAACATGTGCACAAGTCTTTGCAGGTCTGAGGCCTTTGCTCATTACTTTTTCCATTTAGGTGCTTATTATTAAGTCTGTTGTAGAAAGGCACAGAGGAGGGAGAATGAGAGAGATGCTATGAAAGCGCAGCACAATGGGAAGGATAATGCGCTTACATTAATGTATTTTTGTGTAGCTACACTATGTCTTCCCTGAAATTCCATTTGAGGAACTTCAGCATTGTTTTGCTTAGTTTTGCGCTGGTGGCAGTTTATTATTAAAGAGGTGCGTTGTTCACACTATTGACATTAAATTAGAAACTTTGCTGTAGAAAGATGGAAAAAAACTGAAATCATGTCCACTAATTAGCATAGACAACTGTACTGTCTGGGCAGATGCATTTTCTTAGTTTATTAACTGATTTGTCATTCATCAAACCTAACTTTAGGTTCTTTTAAAAAGTAGGTATAATAAATGTAATGTCTATGAAAGTCTTTATGGTCCTTTTTCTACAAAGGGCTGTATGTCAGTGCAGGACTGACTCTACATTTATCTGCATTTCTGAACTTCAGTGCAGTGGTATGCAGGCATCAGAACACTGTATTCATTTACTCTTTCGTGTTTTTCATTACATTTAGCTTAGAATTGCGAAGAGTGTGTTTTGGTAGATGGGAGTCTTGTTAGTTTCTCCTATCCATTTGTGTTTAAAATTGCCTCTGTGTAGTTATGTCAACAGAGAGAGAACACTGACTTTTCTTGGTTTAGGATTTCTAAAGAAGCCTTGCTTGGTTTCTATTTAGTTTGGGATTTAAAGGCGGTTTTCTGTAAGCATGTGACAGAGGGAGGGGAGTGGAAGTTAGTTTTATTTTTCTTCGTTTTCTCCTTGTCTTGCCTTTCTTAACCTCCTGGTTTTTCAAATAAAAAATGGCTACTGTTCACCCAAAATTGGACATGGATTTCTTTCGTTTCACAGAGAATAACATTGGTGAGACAATTGGGATCCATACCAACTGAGAAAAGAATTGGAGGATAGGTTGCTGTGTTTTTCAGAAATACTGGGAGGGGGTTTCGTTTGTTTTTCTTTATTTTTTTCCCTTTGGATTATGCATTTAGACTTTGCCATGGCTTTGTATCTACCAAGCCATTCTTAGGAATTTAAAAGAAAAGGGAATTTTTTTCAGCAAAATAAGATTATGAAAAGCATTAGAGTATGTTATGTGGAATAATTTAGTGTATAGGAGTTGATACATGTGAAATATTTCTATAAATATTTTAAGCTGTACTACTGCTCATGAAAAATCAGGATAAATTAGTGCTGTGCAAAGAGTTGGTAAAGAATTGCTACAGAGAAAGCGATTGTGGCACTATTTATATAAAGTACACTATTATTTTAGTTTTTTTCTTTAACAGCATGTTTTTGAGCATGACTTTTTCACAGTCTGTGCTTGAATAGAAAAATTAAGATAGTTTCACATCATTCTTACTCTTGTTCCTGTGTTCACTGGTTTTGTATTGATTCACTGAGTTTGTAGTGTCAAGTGTTTTTTAGACTGCAGCTGAGCCTTTGTTTTCATATGAATAAATGGCAGGCAGCTGTAGAAAATTGGAACATTTTCTATACTTACGGATTGCTGTAGAGTGCGAACCTTCTGGCTGATAAATAAATGTTGTATTTAGTGTAATACTTGATACCTAGTTTTTGTGTTCTGTGTTTCCACTTAAGTACATGTTTAAAGCAGCAGAATGTCTTAGTCACACCTTGTCATGTCTTTTGTTCCCTCTGACAATACCATAGGCAATCTGAGGCGCCATTTGAAGGCAGTCTGATAAGTCAAGAAGCGATGCTAAAGCGTCAGGAAGAGGAAATGATGCAACTGCAAGCTAGGATGGCTCTCAGGCAGTCCCGACCTAACCTCTACCCAGGAGATGCCATTAGGTCCTCAATGCTTGACATCACCAGAGATCCGCTGAGAGAAATAGCCCTGGAAACAGCCATGACACAAAGGAAACTGAGGGTAATGCCCTAATCTCAGGTGAACTCTTTATTTTTCATTGAAACGGAGCAGCGTCTTGACTGAAACTCAAATTTATGGGATTCATGAACTGGGTCCTGTAATAAACACTCATCAACAGATTAAATACTAGGTGGTTAGTGTTGTCCTGATAGGAAAGACCTACTCTCACAAGGTATATATCTGAGTATTTGTGGCATTAGTGGCTACATAGCCTAAAGCTTCATCAAGAGATGCTAAAACAGACAGCAAGGCTTGACTAAAGATTGTATAAAACAATATAGCATCCTAACAAAGGTAAGGTCTAATTTTCTCCTGTATTCTGTGATGTTTTCAACTACTTTGATTTGCATGTGTTTCTCTTAGTGGAATGTGGATGTGTCGCACCAGCATCAAAGGTTATTAAATGAACAAGTTGGGAAAGGTAAAGAAAGGCAGAGAGGATTCATTTGGCCCTTCTGTTCACCCCTGATTCACCATGCAGACTCCCGTTTCCACACTGTTTTGGTTCGTGGTTGAAATACAAGATTACAGAGAAAGAGGGAGACAGAGGTATAGGTAAATAGAGTGGCTCATCTTCAGAAGAGATGACATCTTGGTGCCCTCTGCTGCTGCTTTCAGTGAATTGGATTTATTTTTAATTTTTTTTTAAGAATGGGAAAACATGAAACCAGTCTCAGATGAATTAGCTGTCATAATCCAGAGTAGCAGTTCCTGTATCTTGTCTGTAGTCCATAGCACTCTGACCAGTTAGTTCATGTAGGCCTTGATTAACCAGGTAGTGGGGTTTCCTCTCTCCACCAACTTAAGAGGTTTACATGTAGTTGTTTTACGTATAGTGCTTAGTAGGTAGTAGGCAGTACACAGTGAACGTTTTTCCTTAAAAGATGAATCTTGGGCCACCTTTTTAAGGTGATATTGAAGTGGGTATTGTGTAGAGGACTTCCTTCAACAGTTTGAACAGATGATCCTCTGTAATCTACAGGGTGAATTAGTAGAACATTTATTTGTCTACAGGCAGACAGAAATTGGCCAGCATCTCTACTTCAACCTAGCAGATAGAATTACACTAAAACATTTCAGTCTTTAGGAGATGAGACTTGTGTGTCACAGACAGAGGTTTGTCAGGGCAGAATTGGCACCAGTGCAGAAAACCTTACTGATGTCAGGCAGTTGCTTACTGATATAAGCCCAGATGGTCCCAATGCACAACCCATGCCTTGTGTTGTAAAGGAAGACAATATTACAATATTGGGTTTTTGCCCAGCAAAGGAAGGAAAACACACAGAGTAATAATGTCACCAACACTGTAGCTTGCCAATGTATCTGGCATGCATGGTGGGAAAATCAGGTTCTTTAGACTTACCAGTTTATGGGAGGAATTCAGTTCAATTTTCTAGTTTCAACCTTTGGTTGTTCTTCAGTGTTTGCAGGGCAGGAGTTAAATGTGCCTCAGCTGCTTGTTCCAGCAACACAGTGTTCATTCATACTCTTGTGATTTGCAGAATTTCTTTGGCCCCGAGTTTGTGAAAATGACGATTGAGCCATTTATCACCTTGGACCTACCAAAGTCTATCTTGGTAAGAAAGGGACTGTTCAGCCATCAGTGGCAGGGGAAGTATGGTAAACCAACAAACGTGCTTTTATCATGAGTGTGAATGTTGGAACATTTTATTCTTCAAAATGCAGACTAAGAAAGGGAAGAATGATGACAGCAGGCGAAAAGTGAATGTGATGCTTCTAAGTGGGCAGAAGCTGGAGCTGACCTGTGACACCAAAACGATATCTAAAGATGTCTTTGATATGGTTGTTGCCCATATTGGCTTGGTGGAGCATCACTTGTTTGGATTGGCTACGTTAAGAGGTAAGAATAATGATTTGTTGTAGTTGACAGGTACAGAATAAGAAGAATTAGGCACATGGTATAGAGAAAAGATAAGCAGAGACTGCCTGGCATCTATAAAGCATTTACTTTGAGTTACCATTCTCTTGTATTGAGGCAAAATACATTCCTCAATGAAGAACAACTTCACACAGTAAAATCCTGCGTTTGCCTGAGGCGATATTGCAGCTGCTTGTGGAGGCAGGCCCATTGAGATGCATAGAAGGGCCCATTTTGTAGAGGGGATTGCTTTCAGAAAAAAAAGAATTTGCTCCTGAACTGTTCAATTTTTGCTATTAGAACAGACCAGAAGTTGGACTCTGTTTTTTTCCCCCGCTGGGAAGAAGGTCATTGTGACAGGACTAATGTGTTCCGATGCAAATGCTGTCAGCATTTTTCACAGGCTTCTGCAGATCTGTAGTACTCAGAATATTGGCACGTGATGGGCACCCTTAGCTTCTATCCATGGCAGACTTCCCATGCCCTTGGCAATTTAGAAAGCCCTGAAAATGTTTTCCAGAGATGTAAATGCGACAGAAGTACTAAGGAAGGGAGGGAATGACAGATTCTGGGTTTCCTAAGGGATAAGAAACTTGAAATTTTAAAGAAACTCTAGGTCCTATTTTGTAGCTATCATGGCAGGTAACTTTTTTTTTTTTGCATTGTTATCTTCAGGATAACTAAAAAATTATTTATTCTGACCTTCTTCAGTGTTTTCTTTAGTAGCTATAGTGCCGTTGTTAGTCAACAGACTGTTCACTCACTGTTCAGAACCAAAATTCAGAACTGTAAATCTGTTCTTGATCCTCCAGTTGGAGAAAATATTTTATTTTAATCTTTTCACCCATGTGCTTCCCTTTAACATTCATGACAGACAGTGAATTTTTCTTCGTTGATCTTGACATGAAGCTAAGTAAAGTAGCTCCAGAAGGATGGAAAGAAGAACCAAAGAAAAAGAACAAGCCTCCCATCAACTTCACTCTGTTTTTTCGCATAAAGTTTTTTGTGGATGATGTCAGTCTTATACAGTGAGTGTATGAAAAATTTTTAACCCTTTAAGCCCTATATTTATGGACAGAAATTGCGTATTAATCAAATACTGGACATCTGCTGTAACAAAAGGAGTACCTAACATGGTGTGAGGTTTTTTGTGGTTTCTGTTTTGTTTTCTTGTTCCTAGGCATACACTGACCTGTCACCAGTATTATCTGCAGTTGCGGAAGGACATCCTGGAAGACAGGATGCACTGTGATGATGAGACAGCCTTATTATTAGCATCCCTAGCTCTCCAAGCTGAGTATGGAGATTACCAGGCAGAGGTACACCATCAGTTTCACCATGGAGAAAAACTGTTTTCTTGCTGTTTAATTAAAGGATGGAATGTGAGCTACCACACATGCTTCACAGTTCTGCCCTTTCCTTACTCAGTTGTAATGTACAATTCTCTGTAAAATGAATATTTATGCTTCATCTGTGCTCATAGAGTAGTACATGGAGATGCAGTCACAAAAATGTTTCATGTTGTAGGTGCATGGCGTGTCATATTTCAGACTAGAACATTATGTCCCTGCTAGAGTGCTGGAGAAACTAGATCTGTCCTACATCAAAGAAGAGCTGCCAAAATTGCATAGCACTTACGTGGGTGCATCTGAGAAAGAGACAGAGTTAGAGTTTTTGAAGGTAAGTGGGCAGCAGTTCACTTCCTTAAGCTGTGACTTAAGAAATTCTTGTGGGAGTATGGGTACATGGACTTCAGATGAAAGCAGAGGAAAACAGCTCTAAATAATAACTGAGTGGAAGAAAGTTGAAAAGATCTTCTCAAAAGATGTATTAAGTGAAAAGAAATCGTAACAGATGGGGAGGAAGTACTTTCATTTTTTTTCCTATCAGTAGACTTCTTGCTTTAGCTCAAATGAACTAGTTAGAAGGAACTACAGATCCCTGTGGTTACTCTAAAGGTATCTATGATTATAAGGCAGCACACCCTGCGTTCTCTATGTGCCTTGCTCTTTCTGTTGAGGAAAAAAAGTAATCATGAAAGGTTTTGTAACAGCTAATACTGTATATGCTGCTTGGTATAAAGCAAGCCAGAAGCATTGCCAGACTTCTGTGTGTAGATAATACTCAAGATGATAGGAAAACTGTAATTACAGATGTATTTGGTTTATTGTAAAAGGACTCTTTAAGAAATTACGAGGTTTGCTGCTGTTGCTCATGAGATAACGATCAAGTCTTGATACAGTGGCTCAAAATGAGTTCAGTGGGTGATGGTTTGCTGCTGAGACACTGGCTAACCATTGCACTGTAATTACGTAGTCACACTGCAGTTCCACAATCTCTGAGAAGGCAGTGGAAGAGGCACTCATCTGACTTTGCCCTTCCAAGGCTATTGCTAGTTTGACGAAAGTGTTCTTGTAACTTAACCACAGAGGACAAGAGTAGGGTACTTGATCATAGCTAAACCTAGTCTGACGGGGGTAAGGAGAACAGTTAGATTCCCTTGTTTGATTCATTGTATCAGTCCCTTATGCCAGTACTGAAAAGACAGAAGGAGTGAATGACTGGGAGTGTAAAGTGAATGAAACTCCACCTTTTGGTGATTATTATGCCTTAATGTGATCACAGAATTGGAACGTTAATCTAATTCTGTGTTTAAGAAATGTGTTGTTTACAAGTGCATCTGGCTAGTTACAGATGTCGCCAGCAATTGTTTTGTGCAAGCTTGGTTAACTCACAGGCATTCTTGATTCACGCTTTCATTGTTTGATTTTAATGAATTCTAGGTTCATTTGCTGTAGTGTTTGAGAGGTCAATAGATACTATAAAGTCTTATAACCATCTAGGCCAGTTAATGCTGATGCATCTCTGTTGTAACATCTGTAAACTGTATAAGTGGATTCTCTAGGCAAAGAGGATTTTTGTTTTCTAAAATCCATATATATACACATATGCATATATTAAAAATATTCATATAGAGGTATAAAAAACTTCTAATAGCCTTAACTTCATACTCTGAGAAATGTCATTGCATTGATCTGTACAGCTGTGTCAGAGGCTCACAGAATATGGGGTTCATCTTCATCATGTGTTGCCTGAGAAGAGATCCCAAACAGGTATCCTTCTGGGAGTGTGCTCCAAAGGAGTTGTTATTTTTGAAGTTCACAATGGTGCCCGTACACCTGTACTACGCTTCCCATGGAGAGAAACTAAGAAAATATCCTTTAGTGTAAGTTGGTCTCTTTTCCTGTCTCTGTCTATATTTGTATGTCCAGATACTGGTTTTATGTGTTTGCTATTTTTGCAAATTAAGCTGCTGTTTTACAGGGTAATTTGTGACTACATTTTGTGTGGTTGAGCTGTGTTGTATTATGGAATTGAAATAGGAGTTCTGATGGTTTAAAGATTGTTTTTTTTCTTTTTATAAACTTGCATTCTGTGCTGCTGAGGAGACTGCTGTGTTTTGAAGTACATTAAGGCAAATCTCTATTGGTATGAAACCTGGCTTCCCTGCCTTCTAAGGAAGGAGCTATTGCGAAGATAGATCAGGGGCTACTCAGTGCATGGGGAGAAGCTGCCCATTTACTGCACTTCTGGGCAGTTTTCCCATGCTGCCATGAGGAATGTGGGTAGCAAAGAAGCACTAGGGCAAGAATCGTGCATCAGAGGACTGGGTACTCGCAAATGCCAGTATTTGGTGCAACTAGGAGCTGCACCTGTGTTGCTTTTAAGTTGCTGTATCTCCAAGAGAACTTAAGTTAAATGATGATGGATGGAAGGGGCTGACACTTGATCTGGACAATACCAGCCAAGTTTAGTGGGTACACCATAAGCTGGTGGTCATGTGTCAGTTTTTAATGAGATGTTGAGCTCCAAGCTCTTACATTTATACAGGTATTGAAAAGATAATTCTGTCAACAACATTCTAATTCTGTCTCATACCTTATTAAAAAGCTGCAGTCTGTTTCATCTCTGATATAATTTTAACTAGAATTGCTGAATTGAAGTTTTAAAAACTATTAAGAAGATTAATTTAAGACCTAGAACATTAACTTACAGATTTCATAATTAGGCATCTAGTTCTTTTTCTTTTGAGTGGCAGCACCCCTTATGACTTCCTGGGAGGCTTTTGAAAATCGTGTCCTGCAAAATGTAGCAGTACTGGTTGTCATTAGTCAGCGATAACAGTGACAGATGGATTAAATAATAGTAAAGTACCATCTCAGCTAGCGCAGAAGTAGCTTTGAAGTACTACTTTGTAAATTCCAAATTACTTTGAGCCTCTATTTTAAACTGAAATCTGTCCAGTCAGTGCATTTTGCTTCAGGAAAGTCTGAATGCTGTAGCTGTGCACAAGCAAATACAGAGTTCTTTGTAGGCTAAAAGAAATCATTGTCTTCAACTTTTTTTCTTTCTCTGTCATATAGAAGAAGAAAATAACTTTGCAGAATACATCAGATGGTATCAAGCATGCATTTCAGACTGACAATAGTAAGACTTGCCAGTACCTTTTGCATCTCTGTTCTTCCCAGCATAAGTTCCAGCTACAGATGAGAACTAGGCAGAGCAACCAAGACACTCAGGAAATTGGTAAGGACTGTGATGCTGTGTTGGGTTTAATAGCAATCTATTTTTTAATTTTTTTTTGGTAAGGAGAAAAACTGAACTTGATCTTCGTTGTTTCTGCTGAGTTCTACATATGTGTATCTCTACATTTAGAGGGGTTATACTATGAAGAGAATCTACTAGCTAAGTTTGTTTTGTCTAAGGGAAAAAAAAAGAGTTGGCAGATCACACAGAGCTGGCACACAGCTGCTCCTCTTAAATAAAAAGAATCTAAAAATAGGTCGTTAATAGTACTTTTCCATTTGGTTAATGGCTTTTGTCATTTTCCAGAGAGAACGTGAAGATATTTCCCTAATAGGATTTTTACCTTCTGTTTAATCTGAAATGAATTGATTTGAATTGAAATGAATGTGGTATTACAGATAAAATGGTGCAGTCATGCTAGAGCAAATACAATAGGGAGCATTTAATGATGCTGCATCTGTAAGCTGTGGGTATAGCTGTCTTTATTCCACTTTGTTTGGTGAACCTAGATCAACAATGATGATAGTCAATTTTCTTCAGAGTTGCCATCTAATTTTTGTGTGTAATAGAAAAAGTAATAGTGCTCTTTTTAGAGAGAAAATACTAATTGAAGAATGCAGTCATTGAAAAAAGCCTCTGTACTAATTTAAGTTTCTTCAGTACTTGGAGCAGAGCTCCCATGGCTGGCTGGCACAGCCTGGAAGTGCTATTTTGGTCAGTCTGCCTGTTCATTCTTTCTTTGTTCCCCCTTTATCTGTCTGCATTCCAGTTGCTGTTAATCCAGATTTCCGCTAGTGTAACTTGGATGGGGTCTGACCCCATTTCTGTGGAGATTGTGAGCTCTAATTGAAAAGAGGGGAAAGGAATAAAAATGCAGGGAGAAGGCATGTGACAACTATGCAGCCTTTTAAATATTCTGTTGGGCTCAACCAACTTAGCAAAGAAATAAGACCAAGTGACTTAATGCCTTTGTACTGTTGTCTAACTTAGTGCTTGCTTACCCTGAAACACAAAAGAAAGCAGTACATGAAAGGCTTTCCTGGCTAGACAATCTTGGTTGCTCTTACAGACACAGTATGCGTTGTGCTTTGGGAGTCTGGAAAGTTATAGTTGATTTCTGTGCAGTGCAGATCAGTGTGAGGTCTGAAATTTCATCAATCATTTGTTGTCAGAAACAAATAAATTAGCAGTATGGTTAATTCCATTATGCTTGGTTATTAAAAGTAAAGGCAAATCAAACAAAGTTTGCTTTTGTTGTAATTTTACTGATCTAAATTGATTAGCCGTGTTTCTCACACGCACGGACCCACGCTGGTTGGGGCTGGTGCAAGAGAGAGAGCAGGCCGTGCACTGCACCCCTCTTAAATACAGGGATGCTGATTGGCTTGGCCCTGGTCAGAGGTGAGCTTCTAGTAGCTTCTTACAGAGCTATCTCCATAGCCCTCACCTGCTACAGAAAACAACAGAACCCAAAAAATACCTTACAGAAAACCCAATAAGATATGCTTTGGAAAGTTCTTTAGAAATACAGTATTATGGTGTCTAGCAAAACTCACCTTGATTTCAGCCAATGAGTAGAGGAAGTATTTTGAGACAAGGGAGAAGGTCTGGCATGCATAGTGATGATGAATGAACATTAATGGAATGGAACAACAGAGGATGGAGACATAAAGGAGAGAGTACGTTGTCGCCCCTGCGATATACCATGGTGTGTTTTTCACTTGTTGCACAATGTCTTCAGTGACCTGGGAAAAAAAGTTTTAACACATGTAACTCTTATAAAAAGAATTAGGCTTCAAAGACAAAAGGAAGTTGTCTCTTGAATAACATTCATTCTGCATGAATAGAAAGAGGTGAGACACAAAGTTTAAAAAAAAAACCTAGCAATTTCATGTTACACAAGAAAGTAGATAGCTATAACATGAGGAATTACGGTTTCCTTTTTGCACTTCTGTGGCCATGCAGTGAACCGAACCAAGCACCAAGTTTTAAGACAGATGTTTGGATTCCTAAAAGGGCATATAGAAAACCACAAAGATGAACTGAGGGTTAAATCAGCCTTATGAAAGATGACTATTGACCATGTGAGAATTTTCAGTTAAGGGTTTGGCAGAAGGTGTGAAAGGCCTAATGTCTATATAGATAACATGAAAGTATTTATCTGAAAACCATAGGGAAATCCTATTTGATATTCACAGAGGGTAAGTACAATATCAAGAGAAGAGATCTTAGAATATTTTATTAAGGTTCTCTTCCCCAGGATGGAAATATGACAAGAGCAAGCATAATTGACAGCTTCTGTCAGTCAGGAAACAGATTTGTGGGAACTGCTGGAGAGAGTCCAGCGTAGGGCTGCAAAGATGATTAAGGGAGTGGAGCATCTCCCTTATGCGGAAAGGCTGAGGGAGCTGGGTCTCTTTAGTTTTCAGAAGAGGAGACTGAGGGGAGACCTCATTCATGTTTATAAATATTTAAAGGGTGAGTGTCATGAGGATGGAGCCAGGCTCTTCTCGGTGACAAACAATGATAAGACAAGGGGTAACGGACACAAGCTGGAACACAGGAGGTTCCTCTTAAATTTGAGAAGAAATTTCTTCTCAGTGAGAGTAACAGAGCACTGGAACAGGCTGCCCAGAGAGGGTTGTGGAGTCTCCTTCTCTGGAGACATTCAAAACCCACCTGGACGCCTTCCTGTGTAACCTCATCTAGGTGTTCCTGCTCCGGCAGAGGGATTGGACTAGATGGTCTTTTGAGGTCCCTTCCAATCCCTAACGTTCTGTGATTCTGTGATCTCTTGTCTGATCCAGTAAAACCATTCTTGTATAGCTCATCTGGTCTGTCTGGTGGCTATGGCAGGAGGAGGTACTTGGTGTGGGTAAGGAAGTGGTAGTTGTATATTAATCCACCTTTAAAAAGGACAAAAATACTTTCCACACCTAATCTTCTCAGTTTGTATGCCTATAATAGAGAAAGTGTGAGTTAGTGTTGCAGTGAATTGGAATATCTATTGGAATGGCAGTGCTGAGGCTGCATTTCCCAAATACACTCTTTAATGGGGAGGAATACTTCAGCAGTTTTTAAAGCTGGTGCATGATGCATATCAAAAAGTATCATAGCTGTACGTAGAGTTTTAAAAAAAACACTAGTTGGCACTAAATCAGAAATATATAGGCAGTTGAGGATTGCTTTTCCTCAGTCTTCCTTGTGACCTGACTCCAAGACATCAGTGAAGTTTATGAAGAGTTCAGGTACCTGGTTTTCTTTAAAGGCTCTACATAGCAAGCATGTTGCCACAACTTATCAAGTTTCTGAGAGCCAAGCCACAGGAACTTAACTGCTAGCCTTAGGAGGCAGTTAGGCTAAGTTGTGCTATCTTGCATTTGTGTTCAGCTAAGGACATCCATCCAGACAATTCCCACGACTCAGCTGACAGTAGTTTAATTGCAGTCCAAAACCTATTTCTCTCTGCTGCTTAAGGGAGTCCTAGTTTGGGAGTCAAAAAGTCTCGCAAACCCAAGTCAACACTTTCTGTTCTGTGGTAAAATGTTTAGGGTGTTTCTGGCAGAGAAAGTCCCCAAGTTCTGAGTGAACTGATGCTGTTTAAGCAGGTAGAGATGCTGCTGAGCCACCACGAATTTTCAGCTGTACTGTAAATATGTCAGGGACTCATGCAAAGAAAACTATGCCATGTTTGGATGGAAGTTTGGTAGGGTCTGTTAGTGTAGAAATGAGGGAGGCCTATTCTGGAAAAAACTTGTATGAGCAGGTTAGAGGAAGTCTAGTATTCCAGGTCACTTGGCTTGAGGCTATTATTGGCTTTGCAGAAAGAGGTTATGTGCCTGTGTACAAGACACAACAGTTTAACAGGGAATTTGAGTCTTCATTCTAAAAAGGGTATAAATATTCTGCTATTCTATGTTTTTGGACTTCAATGTAGTCGATGGTCCAGTTAATGTAATTTCATGAGCTTCACACTTTGCTTCCTTAGCAAACTACATCATGGTTGTCTGTTTGTACCTGACGACGGTACATACATCTGAGCATCTAGAAAAAAATATTCTTTGTGTGAGTTGGTTGTTTAAAATGCATGCTTTACACAAAGAGGTCACACTACCTCTGCTGTATAACTTAAATCTGTTTGTTTGGGGGTTTTTTTCTTCTTTTTTAAAACCACAGAAAGGGCGTCGTTTAGGAGCCTAAACCTTCATGCAGAGTCTGTCAAAGGTTTCAATATGGGACGAGCAATCAGTACTGGTAGCCTGGCCAGCAGCACTTTGAACCGACTTGCCGTTCGACCTCTGTCTGTTCAAGCAGAGATTCTGAAGAGGCTGTCCTGCTCTGAGCTCTCACTCTTCCAGCCGCTTCCTGGCTCTTCAAAGGACAAGAATGAGAAGACTCCGAGGGAGGAAAGACCCAGGGTTATGAGCAAGTCATTTCATGATCTTAGTCAAAGCCACATCTCAGTTTACCCTCCAAGAAAAAACATTATTACTGCTTTGGACTCTTCTCCCAAAAAAATAGAAGACATAATGAGCAGAGTCTTTCAGCAAATGCCAAAATTTGACACTGGATCAACACCAGGAGCATTAAAACTAAGCAAGTAAGAGTCTCTCTGACTGTCCTTCAATACCTTTGTGTACAGTCAATGTACATTTTGCATCAATTTTGATTTATTATTCATACCATTGTCTTATTACATTGATCCTTCCCTCTCCCAACTTCTTCCCTCTGTCTGGTTTCCCTTCTCTCCTTCTCCCCTTTAAGTTCAAAATCTCATGCAGGTTTAAGTAGAAGCCCTGAAAGAAAGAAAACTGAATCAGACTCATCATCCATTGAAGATACTGGTCAAGCCTATGTTGTAGGTCAGCATGCAAAAAATAATATTACTATTTATTAACTAACCTCTAAAATTGCTTTGGGTGTAATGCTTTGATATATTTATTAACTGATGGTAGTATTTTTATTTGAAAAAGGGAACAGAGTATCAAATGTTAAAGTAAACCCGACCAGTTGCCTGTTGTTCCTCAATAATGGTTGCAGTTTAAAAAAATCCTCCTTTGGACAAGCCTGGTCTGTACAGAGGTGTGCAAAGTATTAGTACTTGACAGTAAAAGCTGTTCCAGAAAACATTGTCCATTTTGTCACTTCAGAGTGCCATTTTATTGTGTGGCTCTTTAAAAAATTGTTATTCTTCACAGTCTGTTTGCCAAGCTTGAACTTTTTTAGTGTTCTCTGTGGAAACAGTGCAGGGAGCAATTTTTGAGAATTAACTCAGTTTGGCATCAGTTCTCTATTGGCTACTACCTCTGAGCAGAACTGCACAGTTCTTTTTGGTTTGCTCTCATTTGGTTGTAATAAATTAGGTACAATTTTACAGTGCATTGAGTGTTGCACAAAAACACTTGTAATAAGCTAAGCCAGACGTACTTACTCCATTTTCTTGGTGAGGATTGGATTGCACACAAATAGTCTTAGTAGGCAGTAAAAAGTACAGAGTTCACATAAAATTTTCTAAAATGTTTCAGAGCAGCTGAATAGATTTAAACTCACACATGTTTAGTTATTGTACATCAATTTTTAATATATATGTCATCAGTTTCTGGTTATAGGAAGTTCCCTGTTACAATAATGGAAGTTACAATGACTGAAACACTTGCAACCTTACCTTGCTTTTGTTGCTTTGCTTTTGCTTAATATTTAAATATTAATTAGTTACAGAACTTCATAAAAAGTGGAAGGTTAAGTTTATGAGCTGTTCATAAACAGCCTTGCAAAAAAAAACCCCAAACAAACACAAGAAAAAAAAAGCATCAGAGTGTGACATACAAACACTTGCCACATTTGCCCCCACTGCACATGAATCCAGAACTGACTTGGGAACCATGCTTTTTCAGTACCAAGAGCATAAGATACTGAAGAATGAGATGGGGCATGCAGTTTCTGTACTGACTGGTTGCAGCCATTTATCCTATTCTTTTAGCTTCACAATTATTGTTATCATGTGCTTACCTATAATCTTCTGGGCAGTGATTCTGATAAGAATCTCAGCTACATGCTGGAA
>NW_010181038.1:43729-51472 GCF_000695765.1 Mesitornis unicolor
CACATTGCTTGTGCTGGGGGATGCGCATTCTTTGCGTGATGAAATTCAGTAGCTGAAACTTTAGGATTCAGAGGTTTGGAAAAGGCCAGGACTGCTTTGCTAAAAAGCTTGAATTATCTTAACTCATTTACTTCCATAACTTTGTACATTTATTGTTTTATCCTCTTTAAAGTATGGTCATATTTGCATGGCACTGATCATTCCAAAGATAATACAATTCTATCTGCAAATCAATTTAAACAGAAATACTTGGTTCAAATTGCTTGTTACTGCACCAACTTATTTGTTACTGTACAGAATCTTACAAGACTCATGTTAGTTTATGAAGTTAGCCATACAAATTTTGTCTAAAGTTAACAGTGGTTGTAAAGGCCAAACCTCTGTCCTTTCTTTAATTCTTGCCTTTGCATGAACTACCATCTATCTGAACTTACAACTGAAGTACAGGAGTAATTTGGATTTGCTAATCCAAAACTACTTTTGTGTTTATTAATTTTTAAAATAAGTAATCTAATCTTGTGAAAGAGCTTGTGTGTACTGTGTAAAGTCTGAAAAACTTCTTGGTAGCTTTCATATTTAAAAAAAATAATTATAATTATGTCTAATATTTGCATTCATGTCACAGGCGTTAGCATGAATACTTCGGGATGTCTTCCATCATCGACGCTGTTAAAGGAGAGCAGTAAGTTGATAATAATGTGCCTATAGAATTAATTCAGTCAGTCTGTGAAGCACTAGTCAATTGCTTCACTATTCCACCTGTCCTGTTTTTTTGCTATTCTGCCAGTTAGTTGGATAGGACTTTTTCACAACTGATATTTCTTTTTAATTGCTCCTTGTGGGAGATTTTGGCACCTGCATGTATTATTTTTCAAATTTGAATAGTGTCTGTTTAGTTTGAGACTTGAAGGGTGCTGTTACCTAACATACCATGCTCTTCAAAGCTCATTTCCCCTACTTCTGAGGTTCTGTAGAGCCCGAGCAGAGCATGTTTTCTTTTTTCGTTCTTCTACTCTTTAGATCTGTCTTGGTTTTGAGGGAGAAAAATCCTTTTTGCAGGTGGTGCAGTCTGTCACACTGTCTTGCACCACTCTTTTCTGCTTGTTCCAGTGCGTAGAGCTCAGTAGGCTTCTGCCATTGTGGAACTGTGCTTTCCACTTAGGGCAAAAGTATGCCAGGGACTCCAGACCAGGCAAATTATATCTTCTTTAGGTACCAAATTCATGGATGAATTTACAGGATGTTGGTATTTCCTGAAGTTTCAGGAAACTTCTCCCCCCTGCCCCTTTAAATCATGCTGCTTCTGTCTTTTAAGTGCCTGGGTCTACTTCAGCCTATTGGGAACCCTCTGGAGCAACATAAATCTGTTGTGAGGGTGTTCAAATTTTGGAAGAGACAGAATCAGCAGCCTGTGGAGTTGCAAATGAGGAAATAAATTTAAACAAGATAGTTTTTAGTAGACGTTTCTAACATTGGTTGTTTTTCATGAAGGACTACCATCAAGAGAACTCACCAAAGGTGAGTTACTAAAATCATCTTCATATAATAAGCCTCAGTTTCACTTTTACCAGTAAGCTTAAGTGCTGCCTCCCTGAGCAGGCCACATAAACACAGATCTAAATGCTGTGCTGAACTGAGTGAATAAATTTGAAGACTGTGGGACTTGATGGTGGTGTGATTCCAAGAGCAGCTAGCTGCTTCTCTTAGGATGAATGAAAGTTTTTAACTCCTGAAGATACAGTGAGTTGTAAGAGTTCTTTTCTGTGTTTGGACATGGCTTGGAAGATGAAAGTTGGACCTTCTAGTTAAGAACAGTTTTTCAGGTTATTAGAGAAGTAGTGGTTTTTAAAATGAAATAGAACTTCAAGGCAAACATGAAAGGATGTAAATTGGCAAGCGTTCAGGTAGTGTCTGATCACAAAATGTTGGCTTTTCAGTTGACTCTCTGCAAACACCACAGAGCAGAGTTGCCTCACCAGAAAGAGAGATCACTTTGGTGAACTTGAAAAAGGATGAAAAATTTGGTTTAGGTAAGTGACTTTAAAATTATTGTTGTCATGTATGTTCCTAGAAGACAAAAACAAAACAGAGTTTTCTGGTCTATATTTAAGTATTTATTGTAGAACTGAGGAAAACAGTGCAGTCAGTAGCTGGATTTCTAAGACATTTAAGATGCTGAGGTCTGGACTTACTTGATGGTGCCTGCTACTGATTTGTTGAGTGATGTTAAGCAAGTCTTTTTCTCAGCTTTTCCATATTGTAAGTGTAGGATATTTATATTGTGAACTACTCATCTTAAAAGCTGGCTTTTAAAGTTTATCTCTGTGTTCAAATATAAGATTATTATCTCTGTGGAAAACTTACAGCTGTGACATCTTGAAGGCTTTAAACAACAACAAAAAAAGACATTATAAAGCCATTATGAGCTAATTGTGGTGTGTTTTTCTTATAATACCAGGTGTAACTCTAATTTGAGGTTTAAGGAGCCTGAAAGACAATATATTTGTATTCCATTCCTTCTTCTGAGGGATTTTTTTTTCTGTGTTCTGAGGTTTTATCATAAACCCACATAATCCTTGCCCGTATGAGTAATGAATCATTTGATGTCAGTATTGTTCTTTAGAGGGCTCTCTGAAGTGTCCTTAAGGACATTGTTCTGTCATTCAAAATAGGACTGTTGTGTAAATTTGAAGAGTACATTTCATCTGGTCAGTGAATGTGCATTTAATGTCATCTATGCATGTATTTGTTTTACCACAGTTGTCTTCTGTAGCCTTTGCTGGAGGTTTCTGGGAAGCCAGCTGGACAAAGTGAATCACTTGCTCAAAAACAGAGAATGCAGTAAAGCTTAATTGAAAAAGCTTTACCATTTACTTTCATGTAGACTTCTTTGAGATTTATAGTTTTATTTTACTTTACAATTATTAGAATTACTAAGTTTTTGTCTGTTCTGAATTACAGACTTGTATTATGTTAAGTTACACTCTGATCACTGACATTTCTGCCGGCTTTGGGCCTTTTTTTAATAGGCTTTCAAATAGTTGGCGGAGAGAAGACGGGGAAACTTGATCTGGGAATTTTTATTCATTCAGTTATTCCTGGAGGGCCAGCTGATTTGGAAGGATCTCTAAAACCAGGTGACTAGTGTAAATAAGAGGAGGTGTATACGTGAAATGAAAGGCCAAACACGTATGTAGTACCATTTCCGTCTATGGCTGAAAGCGTCAGTCCCTTACAAGTGCCAACCTTCAGTTACCTTCTGGATAATATCTGGAAACTGGTGATACTTCTTTGTTAAACTGTATGAAAACAAAAATCATTTGAATCAAAGTAAAATTATAAAGCTTTAAGCAGCAGGAAAATTAAAATTAGTTAAGTTTAAAGAGAAGTGCTTTTTTTGCTATTGTCTCTCAGTAGATGCTTTTGCATACCCTTCCCCACCCTCCCCAATTTCAGTCTGTTCCTTAAACTGAACTGCACATTGCTTATTTCACTTTCTCAGATTTTTTTTCTTTTGCATCTGTTTTTCTTAGAGTAGAAAAGAAGGTAGAAATGAGTGGCAAAGTCAGGAAAATATTGCGGTATGGAAAGTTATGGCAGGTTTAAAAATTCATTACCAGTTCTTAGTGTTTGTGGTTTTGTTTTTAATGACTAGGGTTCCATATCACAGCATCACTTGAATTTTACTAATTTTTAATCCATGCATTGTGTAGAGATTTTTCAGACTTTACTCCACATACTCACTGATACAGTCTAAAAATCTGTATTTTTATCTATCTGAACAAACCCTTTTGTGCAGGACACCGACTGATATCCGTAAATAGCACAAGTTTAGAAGGCGTCAGCCACTGTGCAGCATTAGAAATTTTGGAGAATGCACCTGAAGATGTGACACTTGTTATTTCTCAGCCCAAGGAAAAGCTGTCCAAAGGTATGGAGAGAAAAATTCCTTATTATTAAAGAATTGTTCTTTGTTTGAGCACTCTGCCTTCTCTGGCAGCTGTTGTAAAGTACTTTCTCTGTTTCCTTAAAATCACTAATCTAAGCAACTGAGATAGCCATAAAAACAACACCCTTGCTGCAGTCACTTGTATAAGTGACTCCGGCTAGTATATGCTCGAGATTGTGTTCTGACACTGAACAAAGTGTTACAGTAACCTTTAGTGAGAGTGCACTGGTTGCATTCTAAACAGAAAGTGTTCTGCGTAATACAAACAGGTTAAACCTTTCATGGTTTTAAGCTGAGTAATTTGTGTCATACTTACAGGTAAGATATTACCAGCTACTGCTGACTGTCTTCTCTCCTAATTTTCAGCATCGTCCAACGCTGCACACACCAGTAATGGAACCAAGGGTTATTTAAGGAGATCATCACTGGTGCAGGACAACGAGGCAGAGTCCTCTTCGGAAGAACACAGCCATGGTCACCAGAGGCCTGTCTCAGGGAGTTTGTCTTGTTTGTCAGGAGGCAAGCGGCATGGAAGCATGAGCTCCCAGGACTCCAGAACTGAGAGTGCCAGCCTGTCTCAGAGCCAGACAGCCACCTTCTTCGGCAAACATGCAAGTGGTAGAGCCCAGCTGGATCCTCCACATTACAGTGATTCCCAATCTGGGCTTTCTAAAATGAATGCAAAGAGAAGATCTTCGTCTGACAGTACTCGAGCAAAAAATAAAAGGCCTGGGGTAGTGGAGTCTGTGGAATATTCTGACCGAGGGGATTCTGACATGGATGAAGCAACTTATTCCAGCAGTCAGGAGCAACAGCCAGCTAAAAAGGCATAGTCTATTTCATATGAATATTTGCCCTTGGTGTAATAGTGGTAGTGAAATAGCAGACTGTGAATGTGAGTAAGGTGAAAGGGTGTGGGTGAAGGACAGTTTAGCCTGCAGCTTATCCTTGTAATGGCAAATGCTAATAGCTAATTTCAAATAGTTTTATGATTTTGTTTAAAATAAATTGAGAAAAATCACTTCTGTAACTTAAACAACTTCCCAGCTTTCCAATGTCATGAGATGGGTGTCTTACTGGAGGCAGATTCTGCTTAGAGATGAACTTATAGTGCACTTGTTGATCCTGTAGAAAACCTCCTTTCAATGTTGTATATTTGTCCAATATTATTATAGTCCAGTGTTCACTCCTGGAGGTAAGTTTATTCATCTGGCAGATAAATTCTGATTTTCCTAGATTAGATAAAAGTGGTAGTGATGCATTTGGAATGAGTGGCAGCGGAAATCATCTTTTGAGATTGGTCTAGTCCATGGGAAACTGCTCTTGTGCAGTGAAGTTCAGCAACGAGCTCTCATCAGGGACAGCTTGCTACTTCACCTTTCCAAAAGTGCACAGTGGCAAGTGGTACAAACTAATTCCTAACTTGTAGTGGTTCCTCTTTTCAGCTGATGGAGATTGTTCAATGAAGTCGTGGCAGTTCCTGCAGATTAATCCAACAAACCCTAGGCTGCTGTAATACTGGTTTTTGTGTTCTCTGCCATCTCACTTTGGCAATAAGGACTCAGCTGCTGAAGGCCAAGCATATTTCTGTGCTAAACCTGGTCAACTGCAGCACTGGAAGAGCAATGAACCTTATCAGTCTTACTAATTGATACTTTCCCATGTGAACTCCTTTTGATTGCATCTGACTCAAAAATACATCCTTTAGGGTCTTAACTGTAAACCTCTCTTCTAATGGCAAATAATTTTTGTTTGGTTTTGTTTGTTTCTTTTTCTTCTTTTTTAAATAAAGGAATCATCATCAGCAAATACAGCAAACAAAATGAATTCTAAAAACATTGCTGCAACACTTCTTAAACCTGGAGATATCTTTGAGGTTGAACTAGCCAAAAAAGATAACGGCTTGGGAATAAGTGTCACGGTACTGTTTGACAAGGTTTTTAGATGTTTTGTCTTTTTCTCTACTCCCAGCAACCCGTTAAATCGCTAAATTAGAAGGAAGCAAACTATTTTCTGGAGTCAATGTTAAGTATATAGTTTTACTGATGTGTGATTAACCTTATCAAACCTGAAAATTAATATTTTAAATTCCTTTTCTTGTCATCTCCGCTTTAAGTAACCCTCATTTTGTAATTTTTTTGGTGGAGCCCCAAAGTCTTAATAGAATCTTATCACAGAGGCTGCTTTGTGAGTGCAAACAGCAAAATAGTCTTTGTCCCTTGCCACCTAATAATGTAGCAGATTTACAAGGGGGAGAAATAAGACATTCCCTGACTGGCATCACAGGCAGTCAAAGCAGTAGTTTTACTTAAGAGTATCTATGCATGTTCACACTCATATACTGTGTTCAGTGTTCTCCCTCTGCTGGATAAATGGCAGAAAGCACTACTTAAATCCAAATAAGGCCTGGCTTGACACTGCATTTTTGCAATACAAGACAAAAATGTATATTGAATTGATTCATTTCTCTTCAGGCTATAAAATTTTGAGGTTAGTTTACATTTGGAGCCTGCTATACTGCGGAGTGTCACTTCAAGGAAGAGTAGAATGATTTATAACTGAGATACACACATTTTTCACTGCTCCTGTTCTTGTATTGTGTTTAAAGATACATTTTGGTATTTTAATATTCAATTATTATCTCTGGTTGATTCATTGCTTACATGGACTACATAGTAATTTGAAAAAGGAAAAGTTGCTTAAATTACCACAGCAGAGAGCGGTTGGCGGTTCTCACTGGTCATTTATACCTAAAACTAAGTTGGCCTTTTCCCAAGTGTGGCCATATGGATAGATACATAGGTGGAGTGTGAATCTGCAAGACTAGCACTGTTTTCATATATGTAGCTAGTATTGTAAGAGAAGCAGAATGAAATTCTATTATTTTAGCATCCCAGGCTATTCAAAGTCACATTGCTTTGTCAATGAAGTGAACATTAACACGCTGTTGGTCTCCCTCTTCCTATCAAGTCTGTGGAGAAGTACTGATAGCGCAGCAGTAGCTGTCTGCGAGACAGAATCATTGAATGATTTGGGTTGGAAGGGACCTTTAAAGGTAATCTGGTCCAATCCCCTGCAATAACAAGAATGGCTAAGGGCCTCCAAAAAGAGTGCTATTTGAGCTTGAGCAGGCTTTTTCACTTTAGACCTCCAAACTTGTATGAGCTGAGAGGGAGCAGCACTCCTTAGTTCGTGTCACATCAGACAGGGTGCATTGGAGTAGGACACTGCATGGGTATGAATCTTCTGCTTTGACTGGTGATGCATGGTGTGCTTTCACACATCTCTGAGCTTTGATATGCATACAAGCATGTAAAGTTTTTTCGGTTTGGGTGTATTTGCGTTGTGATGCATCGTGTTTTTGCAGTCTTCCCACCCCAACTTCATTCGTGAGAAATTGCATGACTGTGAAAACATGCTTTGTGTAACATTTTGGTTTTGATAGTTTGGCTGTTCCTTTTACATGCCCATAGCCCAAATGCTTCCTGAGTACAGTTTTCCATGTCTGATGCTGTGTTTAATTACAAAGTATAACAAATCCTATTTTTGCTTTCCTTTTAGGGTGGTGTAAATACTAGCATAAGGCATGGTGGTATTTATGTGAAAGCAATTATTCCTAAGGGAGCAGCTGAAGCAGATGGCAGGATAGAAAAAGGTAGTATTTCATTTCTTTCAGTTAGGATTCTTAATGTGAAAAAATGGCAGGTTTTGGTGGACTTAAGGGATACACTGTGGCCTGGGAGCTAGGAACTTTGCCTCCTTTCATTGTATCTTTTTCACTGGAAAGAAGAGCG
>NW_010181038.1:51503-63831 GCF_000695765.1 Mesitornis unicolor
TAAGCTACTACATTTGCAGTTGTAATTTTAAATATTGCCTTGATAATTCAGTAAGTGAAGATTTGAAAAAAAAGTGTATAACAACTGCAGAATAAACAGAAAACTTCTGAGACTGTGGAGTGGAAAAATAGGAGAAAGGCTGCAGGAATTATTTTTTTCTAATGCAGCCTGTGTTGATGGAGAACACTTCTCTGTTCCAGCCATGGAAAGAGAGGGGTTTGTATTATTTGTGGCCTTCTTGCTTGGCATGCTGGGCAACTTGATACAGAAAATCACTGTAATTGTTACTGCTTTTCTTGTTTGTAAGCCAAGCCACATTCTTTGCTGAAGTGAGAATTCCCACTGTAGACTAAAACTTGCTTTTAATAAGGAGTCTGAACTTTGTGGCAGATCATCATTCTGAGAATTAACACTAGCTTTGACATAGAGTTATCCCAGAATAGTTCAGTTGCAAAGTTCTCTCCTTGACTCGAGAGTATGAAGGGGAGGGAGAATTTACTCTAATAACTGTCCTTGTTATCTGAAACATAAATATTTTATTTTATAGATGATGTTCTGCCTACTTTTTCTTAAACTATTAATCACTTGTAGGTGACCGTGTGCTCTCTGTCAATGGGATTAGTTTGGAAGGTGCTACTCATAAGCACGCTGTTGAAATGCTGAGAAACACTGGGCAGGTAAGCAGCTGCTGTTTCTACTCCTGTCTGTAGTAAACCAGCTAATCATGAGTGAAAAGAGGTAAAGTAACCTGAAGGCTGGAATTCTCCCCAGTGTCCTGGTTGGTTTAGATGTGCTTTCCTAGAATCATATGCTTTCTGGGCCTTGAGTCTCACTGCCCACCCCAGTGAAACTCTGGCTCTGTGTGTAGGTGAGAAGTCTGCATGGAATTGTCCTTGTCTCCTTGTGCCTGGGTCTCGTAGGAAGAAAACCCAGGTGCATGGATGGGAAAGCAGCTGTCACATGCTACAGACGGGTCCTGAATCTGAACCACTGGAGAAAAAAGGGCTCCATATATGAAGTTGTGTTTGTGTGCTGTGATGGTAGCTTTGCTTGAGACTTGGCGTTTTGGATATTGCTTGACTCTGTCAGTGGTGTCTCCTCATTTAATAGTGCTATTTACAGCATCTGCTTCATATGTGGAAGTACATGCATGCCTGAAAATAGCCAGTGAATGTGCACCTCCAGAGCTGCTAAGGACTGCTATTTGTAATCATTTTATAAAATGCTTTTAACTATGTTCCCTATATGTGAAAATGACACGTTGACACTTCTTAAACCCCTCACAGCCTTACTGGAAAAAAACCCCACTTTTGTTACACTATGTTGACAAGTATCTCACAAATCCATTAGTTTATTTTGGAGGTTGTCACTTACAGCCCTTAAAATAAGGAGCAAATGTATGATGTATGAGGAAGGGAGGTGTCCATAAAGTTTGCTGCTATAAAACTTAGGAACCTGACAAGTTAAGAAGATAGATAGATAGATAGATAGATAGATAGATAGATAGATAGATAGATACACACACTCTAGATTGTGCTATCTCCATGACTGCTGACAGTTAACTGGAGAATTTTTCATCTCTTTAGGTGGTGCATCTGCTGTTGGAAAAAGGGCAGCTTTCAATGGCCAAGGTTCATGCTCCACTAACACCACAATGTACACCTCCAAATCAGGTGGGACAATGTGAGCCACAGGAGAAACCAGTGACAAAAACTACAAATGCCAAAGATTACAGCTTTGTCACTGCAGGTGGGGTCATGCTGGAAAATTGTCTGAACTTCCAAAGCATCTGTTAGTTTTTATAATATTTTTCATCATAACTTCTGTAGAATAGAAGGCAGATGGGAGACAGAGCTGTGGGAATCTATACCAAGTCCCTGCATATAATGCAGTTTTTTCCTTTTTTGTGCTGTTTCATTTGTTTTTAAGATTTCCTTTCACAACTTTGGTAACTTTATTTGGTGGCTGTTAACTGTTTGTACTCTCACTGTTCCTTGTTGTTTCCCAGTTTCACCAGCCTTTCAGGCCTGGGCTGTAGCAAGGCTGGAGTAAAAGGAGTGCTGCTGTCTCTGGTACTGCTAAGGAGGATTGTCAGGGGGAGGTTAACACATTCATATATAAATGAGTGCTCCTGTAGGTCTTGCTGTTTCTGTCTAGGTGAGAGAAGACATCACAAACTGGCTGAAGAGAGGAGAAGAGGGATTTGTGTAGCTGACTAGAGGTTGGCATGTTTTGGCCTCTCTTGCTGGAGACCTGTGAAAAGGCGAGAGAAGCCTACCCAGATGGGCAAACCACTGCAGATAGCTTTTGGTCTTCCTGCATGGGATTTATCCTGTCTGCCAGGAGCTCTATTTGCTGCTCTCACTAGTGTCTCATCAGTGGCCAGAAAGGTCATCCCTTTGTGCTTTAACAAGCATCTTAACAGATTTCCTGGGGAAACAATATTTTGGAGATACCTTGGTTTTCTGTGTAGTGTGGATGTTATCAAGGCAAGCCAGCAGACTGAGAAGTCATGATCAGCCTTTTGTCCTCTGACTTGGAGGGAACTTTTAGATAACCCTGGTGTTCGGTAAAGTGCAAGTTATGCAGGACCCTATGGCAGGAAGAGCATGTACTGTCATGCCTGCAGTAAGAGTGCCAGCTGCTTGGTTTAATGGCCAGTGTGCTGTAAGAAATGATCAGTTATTATTTCTTTTACAGAGAACACATTTGAGGTGAAGCTGCTGAAGAATAGCTCAGGCCTTGGGTTCAGTTTCTGCCGTGAAGATAACCTTACCCCTGAGCAACTGAGTTCAACTATTGTGAGGGTGAAAAAGCTCTTCCCTGGGCAGCCTGCTGCAGAAAGTGGGCAAATAGAAATTGGGGACGTCATTCTGAAAGTGAATGGGGCATCACTGAAGGGTTTATCCCAGCAGGTTTGTATCTTAGTAATGAAACTCGTGCTGTGGTAGTCCTGCAAATCTTGGTGGTCTGTGCCTAATAACGAATCCCACTGTGTCCATAGGAAGTAATCTCTGCTCTGAGGGGAACATCTCCAGAAGTCTCTCTTCTTCTTTGTCGTCCACCACCTGGAATACTACCAGACATGGATCCTTCTTTATTGGTAAGGTGTATGGCATAGGATTTTATTTTTTTAATTACTATTTGAAGGTTCATTTATTCAGTCTGGCAGGTGGATTAGTAGTTAAATGCAAGATGTGGATGGAAAGATCCTCACAGAAACACGGTTCCTGTGGTAAATCCTTCAGGACTGTACTAAGAATTTTGCGGAAATGTGAAAAGAATCATAGAATCTTAGAATGGTTTGGGTTGGAAGAGACCTTAAAGATCATCCAGTCTAACCCCCCTGCCATGGGCAGGGACACCTCCCACTAGACCAGGTTGCTCAAAGCCACATCTTACCTGGCCTTGAACACTTCCAGGGAGGGGGCATCCACAGCTTCCCAGGGCAACCTGTGCCAGTGTCTCACCACCCTCACAGTAAAGAATTTTTTCCTAATACCTAATGTAAATCTCCCCTCTTTCAGTTTGAAACCATTACCTCTTGTCCTATTACTACATGCCCTTGTAAACAGTCCCTCTCCAGCTTTCTTGTAGGCTCTCTTCAGGAACTGGAAGACTGTTGTAAGGCCTCCTTGGAGCCTTCTCTTCTCTAGGCTGAACAACCCCAACTCTCTTAGCCTGACCTCATAGGAGAGATGCTCCAGCCCTCTGATCATCTTTGTGGCCCTCCTCTGGACCCGCTCCAACACCTCAATGTCCTTTTTTTGTTGGAGACCCCAGAACTGGATGCAGTACTCTAGGTGGGGTCTGATCATAGCAGAGTAGAGGGGCAGAATCACCTCCTTCGCCCTGCTGGCCACACTTCTTTTGATGCAGCCCAGGATGCAGTTGGCCTTCTGGGCTGCAAGTGCACATTGCCAGCTCCTGTTGAACTTCTCATCAACCAGTGCCCCCAAGTCCCGCTCCTCAGGGCTGTTCTCAATCCATTCCCCACTCAACCTGTGTGTGTGCTTGGGTTTGCCCCAATCCATGTGCAGGACCTTGTACTTGGCCTTATTGCACTTCATGAGACTGGCATGGACCCACCTCTTCAACCTGCCTAGGTCTCATAGAGCTTCATGTTGTCAACAAACTTGCTGAGGGTGCACTGGATCACACTGTCCATGTCATCAACAAAGATATCAAACCGTGCCAGCCTTTGCAGGCCTTTAGAGAGTTTTTTGGGGTTTTTGGGCGGGGGTTTGTGGATTAAGACATTGGAGATTGGCTTAATACACTGTTTCTGAGATGGCGTTTTCTTTGTAGCCCAGTGGTTTGAAGTTGAACTCAACTAGAAATTAGATATTTCTGTAGCATATCTGAAGAATACTCTATGAAACGCCAATTTGTCTGGTTTTGGTGCATGTAAAACCAGGGAAAAGATTGCCATGTTTACTTACTGGAAGTTAGAGGTGCCCCAAAGAGTATTTTCAAAATGGTTACAGAATCACAGAATGCTAGGAGTCAGAAGGGGTCTCTGAAGATCATCCAGTCCAACCCACCTGCCAGAGCAGGATCACCTAGACTAGGTCACACAGAAACACGTCCAGGCGGGTCTTGAATGTCTCCAGAGAAGGAGACTCCGCAGCCTCTCTGGGCAGCCTGTTCCAGTGCTCTGTCACCCTCACAGTAAAAAAGTTTTTCCTCATGTTTACATGGAACCTCCTATGCTCCAGCTTGCTCCCATTGCCCCTTGTCCTGTCATTGGCTGTCACTGAGAGGAGCTTGGTCCATCCTCCAGACACTCGCCCTTTATAAATTTATAAACATTAATGAGGTCACCCCTCAGTCTCCTTCTCTCCAAGTTCCAGTAAGTAAATAAAAATAACAGAAGGCCATTTTAGGATACCTGGGAGAAGTGAAAATTAAATGTGTTTCAGCAAAAGAGATTCTAGTGGGGAGTTTGAAAAGTAGGCTTTGCATAATACAAGAAGTTGTAAAAAGTAATGGAAAAAAGTCTTCAATTAAAGTTATTAAAATAACATTTTCAAACAATAAAAAAATTCAAGTCTGATGACAGAAACTTAAATGTACAAATTCAAGGGAAGTTAGAGATATGCAACTGAACAAACTCATAATACAAATAACTAGTCTTGTAATGAACCTATTTGTAGTAGGGAATAACTTCGATAATACAGCACATATATTAAAAGAAAAAATCAATAAGCAAATTGCAATTTTTGTTTATAACATTATCAGAGATCGGTGTGTTCATGATCACAAGAATTTGGCCTTAAAACTATAAATGAAGCTTTTAAACTTTGCATGTTTGCTTGCTGACTTCATTCTTGGGTATATGTGATTACTGACAAAACTGTTCTTCATTCTCATGGGAGTTAATAACTTAGTTCAACAGTCTCTATCTGGTGCAGATTACCATAGTTTTTGTAGTCTGTTATGTAGCTTTTTGTTTGAAAGCTTCCCTGTTTCCTGCATGAGATTAGTTTGACTTTAGTTGCACTGTGTCAGCAGTGCGTTGTGGCTGCAAGGGATTTCATGGTAATTGCCTAAATGGCTGCTGAGCATAGCTTAAAGGCATCTGTCAGTAGGCTTTTTGAGGCTAAAGCCAGGAGTGTATTTGTTTTCCTTAGATGAATTTGCAGGTTTTTAGCAGTATATGATTCAAAGTTTCGCACACTTTGTCTTGGCCAAGTTGCACTGAACTTGCTGAAACTGTGCTATGATATGTTTACCCAGTTTAGGCAACAAGCTAAATGGAAGGAGCCACTGCCTAATTGATTTTGGTAAATTTATGCAGTCTTTGCAACTATTTTCTGTCATCAAAGCTTGTGTTTGATTAGTTAAATGTTCTTGCTCTCTGTAGACACCCATCCATTCACCCCAACAAGTATTTCCAGTTATTAGCAGAGAAGTTTCTGGTCTATCAAGTGGAGAACATGGTGACAGCTCAGATGAAAATGAAACTACTGATCTGAGCAAGAAAAGGCTAAAATCTCCTTCCAGAAGAGACAGCTACAGTGACAGCAGCAGGAGTGGTGATGAGGAGGTGACAGACCACCCAACACAGGTGGGGCCTGGCTGGAATTCTTCCCTGTACCATACCTCAGATGAAGCTGTGACACTGGCACATAGTCAGTATGAGGCACATGGTGGTCAGGAGGAGGCTGTTCTTACCGGTTTATATTCTGATCAAGAGGCTCCTAGCAAGTCAGAGCTTGAGGACAGGTATGCTGTTCATAATGATTCTCTTAATATTGCAGACAGTGTTTACAAAAATAGTTTATTAGACCTGTTCATAGAAATACTTTTTTTGTTTAGCTTTTTAGATCTGCATAAAGTCAATATTTCATTTCATACCCAAATATCTATTTATGGGTGACAACATGTTGTACAAGCTGGTTTTTGTACATCCTTGTTTTTTGCTTGTTTATCTGTAGTGATTTGCCATTGGATTTGCTGTTGATCCCAATCTGTAGAACTGTTCCTGGTGTTACTACATCTGTTTTAATAAACGACTGTTGCACTACTCCTGCTTCGGAGCTGACTCCACACCTGGGAGGAATGGATTCATTACTCAGCCAGCTGGAAAAAAATGCTGAAGAATATGAGCCAGTAATTTATTATTTCTGTCTTTCAGTAGCATAAATGTACCTGCTGCTGTGGCCTGCTGAAAGTTGTTATAGCCATGGTATTGGGAGTGACTGGATAGAAGCTAGGCATATTAATTCACAAATGGAATAGTTGTAGGTTTTACTTGCACTAACATGGGAGTGTGCCATTTGTAACCACTGAACTGTGGCTGCTCATACAAATGTCTGCAGGCATTTTCTGTCTGGGCCTTTGAGGAGTTGATGTATTATCCTCTGTGAACATGGAGACATCCATGTGTATGCAGGTAGATGTGTGTGTGTGTGTTTATTTCATATGTCATTTCAGCCTGGTAAACTTGGCATTAAATATTCACCTGTCTCTAAAGCATGTACTCAGACAAAGCTTAAATGGTATTGTATCTCATTGTAGGAAAATACGTTCACTTACCTTTTTCGGTTGAATAATTCCTGTTGTGTTGTCTTATTTGAAAAAATATGGAGCCTTTTTAGATATGGCAGCTAGTTTAGGGTAAAATAAGGTGTTGGTTTTGGCATATGCCTTCACAGTTTTGTTTAGATCGTAAGCCTTTGGCCCAAGGTTAGCTCCATGCAAAACAGTAGCCTGTCTGAATTTATTAGAGGTGTTTACTTGACGCAGCTAAACTGAGCCTGCTAAGACATATGTCTCAGTACTGTCCAGGCTTGTGTTCCACTTAAACCAAAAAATAAATCAGTTGTCTATTTCTAACTGTCTTAAATTCAGTGAAGCATTCAAATTGTTTCTGTTTGTGCTGTAAAGTGCTGTTTTCTTCCCCTAGGAAGCAGAGCTCCAAGTCACCATGGCAAAGTCAGAAAAGGGTAGTCTGGGTTTTACAGTGACCAAAGGTAATGATAACGTTGGCTGCTACATTCATGACATTGTTCAGGATCCTGCCAAAAGTGATGGGAGACTGCGACCTGGAGACCGTCTTATAAAAGTGAGAGAATTAACATTTCCAGATACAGGGACTGCATGAGAAGGATAACTTTGAGTAAAACAAAAAAAACCAACAAAACTCTGCAGTGAGCCAAAGTAAATGTGGTTAAGGAACAAAGGCATGCATGTTCTGAGAGATGTAACTTGATAATACTTAGACAAACGCAATACAAATATGAAAACATGTGAAGATCGCTGAAAGGAGTTACATGTCCCATAGCTAGCCATGTGGGGAGCCACTATTCTTGATAGCAAAAAATGGTTTAAAGAGAGAAGTTGTTGGTCAAATAAATGTATGGCCAGCATATTGTTAGGAAATAAATTTTAAGTGATTTGCTGCAGAAGAGTTTACTAGGAATGTATTGTGTATTACAGATGTTCATCATTATAGTATTAGTTTCTGATTGACTGAAAACTTGCATTTGAGCTTACAGGGACTGTGAGCAATAGTGACAAAGGGCATTACATGGAGCACGTATGTGAATCATTGTTAGATCAGGGCACTGAAGCACTGGTGAATACTATTAAAACAATAAAGTGAGGCAAATAAAAGTCAAATTGGATTAGGTTGTGAGTCAGACTTTTGAAGTTACAGCTTTCCGATTTTTTAAATAAGAACAGTAAAATAATATAGCTCTTCATTTTGTTTAATATTTTGACATTCAGACTGTAAACTTGTTTCTTCACTTGCAAAAGTTCAGCTACATGTATGTGTTCTGTCTCCTTGGGTAAGTAGATGAACTGCAACAGTTGTGGATAAAGCATCTATTGTTTTGTCCTTTAATGTCAGTGTCAACAATAGGAACAGTAGTAATTGGTTCCACAGTAATGCTAACTGTTTTACTTGGAAATTAACAAGGAGGTATCTGTTGCTTTTATCATTGCAGGTTAATGACATTGATGTCACTACCATGAGTCATACCGATGCAGTAAACTTTCTCCGCGCTGCCCCAAAAACTGTCAGATTGGTGCTAGGTCGTGTTTTGGAGTTACCCAAGATGCCGGTGTTGCCTCACTTAATGCCTGATATTACTCTAACGTGCCATGAGGAGGAGCTAGGTAAAGGAGAAGTATACCACTTTTTCCTCTAATGTGAAATTTTTCCGTTCAGTTACAAAGAAGGAACTTGATCCTTTTTTTCTTTTTATTTTTCCCCATAAAGGTTTGTTGTTATCAGGAGGTCATGATAGCCTTTATCAAGTTGTGTATATTAGTGACATTATCCCCAGGTCGGTTGCTGCCAGAGAGGAGAGTCTCCATGCCCTAGATATTATCCATTACATTAATGGAGTAAGCACACAGGGAATGACTCTGAAAGAAGCCAGAAGAATGCTGGAAACATCCCTTCCTAAAGTAGTGCTTAAAGCAACCAGGTATGCTTTAGAAGCAAGTGATTCCCTGTATGTTTTGTTTTTCTCACATGATTGTGTGAATGTAGGATAAAACATATTCCTCATATAACAATTAGTTCACTAGAGCGGTACTAGGTGGCATGTCATTTAGGACTGATGCCACAAAAAAAGTCTGTTACATTCACAGTTTTTGTGCTTTAGTGCAGCTAAAGGGTACTAACTGTTGCTTGTGTTCCTTGGGAAGACAAGGCTGTGTCCAGCTATGAAGTGTTCAAAAATACAGTTTTCAAAATATCACATAGGTTATTTTAATGCAATTAAATTTTTCTTGTAACTGCTACTGAGAGTTCTGTAATCATGAAAAGGAGATTAAATGTTTTGTGCTTAAATAGTTCTGCTGTCACATGGATGTCCCAGCACACCAATGAATATCAGAACTCTATGGCACAGATCCTAGCACACCACTGGTTTTTTCACTGATTCTTTTACAGCAATACAGCAGTAATCTCCCAGATTACTCTGGTTTAATACTTACCTGGAACAGAAACATTTCCTTCATTTTTAAAGTCTTCCAGCCATTCTTAATGTTTCTCATTGAATTTTTTAAGTATTCCAGAACTGTTGTAATAGAAAGCATGATTAGCAGTTTTACTGATCATCAGATATTGATGTAAATACATACTATTATAATGATTTATTTTTTTAATAAATAGTTCTGTAAACTTT
The DNA here is from genome assembly GCF_000695765.1 of Mesitornis unicolor. Lineage (NCBI taxonomy): Eukaryota > Metazoa > Chordata > Aves > Mesitornithiformes > Mesitornithidae > Mesitornis > Mesitornis unicolor. Next base: position 61,151 of record NW_010181038.1, read on the forward strand.
TCTTTTCATAGAGATGGTCATCCAGTACTTCCAAAATCCAGAAGCCTCGATAGCTCAAATCCATCGCCAATGAAAGCTAATGGTAAGATTTGCTTGCTTACTTATTGCAAGTGAAATGCACTTGTTTATAAAAATGAAGGAACTGATATGAGTTTCAAGACACCATCCTAGTCCAAGGCTGCACTAGAACTCCATGTACAGAGCTCAGCTCCAGCTGGTGTTTCCTTGATCTTTCTTTTAAAAGCTCCACTAAAAGATTCAACAATAGTCTCTCTATCATAGAATTATTTAGGTTGGAAAAGACATTTAAGAATGAGTCCACCACTAAATCATGTTCCTAAGCACCATGTCTACATATCTCTTAAATACTTCCAGAGGTGTTTTTATGATTCCATTTCTCTTTTAGTTTAGAAATTCTTTCTAATATCAAGCCTAAGTCTTTCAAGGAGTTAAAAAAAAATCAGTTGGATGATGATGATGATGGTAACAACAACACAACAATAATAATAATTTTCCGACCAGGCATAAAAATACTGATTTTGAAAAGCCCTCGGGTCTCTCATTGGTGGTTCTATTTTTCAAGGTCAAAGGAGCCCAAATTGCTCCTCTCTGGTTTGTTTTCATCTGGCTGTTTTCCTCTTCAAGTGTGGTGCTTCTGGCCACATGCACAGCATTGGATTAGGCTCACTAGTGCCAAGCAGACAGGAATAATTATTTCCAGAGTTGTGTAGACAGCATTCCTGTTAATTTTACTCAATGTATTAACTTCCCTTTGCAAAATAGTGCCTTGTTCATTCACTTAGACTTGGGATCTTTACCACCTGCATTTGTTTCTGTGCAGAACAGCTGCTTATGTGGTTACGTACCATCTTAAGCATTTATTTTTTCTTTCAAATTTGTTACTTTGTATTTGTCTTGATTCATCATAGTGTTATTCACACCTCCTTTAATGTATCTAGACAAGTTTGAGTATTGATCTTGTCTTACAAAATTATTGCAACTCTTACAATTTAGTAAGTTTGGTCACCTATTTTACAAGTGTGCTACACATTTTGTTTCAAAAAACTTAGTCAAGATAGTAATGTAACTGAATCTTGGAAGCCCTCACTTAAAACTCCCCTCCTATAGATAACTTGTCATGCATAGGTGCACAACAAGATATAATGTTACTCTTAACCTTCATCTACAAGTTTCTTTGCTTGTAAAAGCGTAATGTATAGGAAATCCAGAATGTCACTAGTAGCTAGGTATATAGCATCTGCTGGTTCCATTTGATCTCATTTATTAAACTAGTAATGGGATGGCTAGGATAGTAGGCAGTGTTCTTTAATATCGTAATATCGCTCTTTTATATACCAAGAAGGGAAAATGTATCTTTGAATAAGGACCCAGATGTCAGATGATGTTTAAAATAAATATTAAAAAAAAAGTTGGTGACAGATGTTTGCAGGGTTGTATTTTGTACATTTCAAGGGAAAGGGAGTGGTGCTTTGTTTCCCAAAGGTGCACGTGTTTCCACTGTATGTTGTAAAGCTATTTATCAACATTTCTTTTTGCTTAGACTTGGTTACTTGTATTGCAATTCATGTTCTCTGATCCCATTGAATAAAACATTCAGAAAGCCATTATAAAGTATAGTTTGTCCGACATAAGTTGGGCAGTGCCCAGTAATCAGACAGAACTGTTACTCGTTTAAGTAACATAATATTAAAAAATTTGTATATTTCATAAAAATAAGTTATGGGAGCTAATTTTATTTCTGTGAAAAAGTTGCTGTGCAGTTGTTTTTTCTCCTCTTTTGTTTAGGCTGTTCCTGTAGTGATTCTGGTGATAAAACGGAAAAGACTACTGATGCTTATGGGCCCTCCTCTATTGTAAGTATTATCGTTAATCAGAGAAAAAGATCTACTTTACATACATTCTAAAATAAATAAATTGGAATCATAGAATCAAAGAATGGTTACAGTTGGAAGGAACCTTAAAAGATCATCTAGTTCTGACCTGCTGCTGTGGGCAGGGACACCTCCCACTAGACCAGGTTGCCCAAAGCCCTGTTCAACCTGGCCTGGGACACTTCCAGGGAGGGGGCATCCACAACTTCCCTGGGCAACCTGTGCCAGTGTCTCACCACCCTCACAGTAAAGAATTTCTTTCTAATGCCCAATCTAAATCTCCCCTCTTCCAGTTTGAAACTATTACCCCTCACTCTATCACTACCTGTCCTTGTAAACAGTCCCTCTCCAGTTTTCTTGTAGGCCTCCTTCAGATACTGGAAGACTGCTATAATGCCACCCCAGAGTCTGCTCTTCTCCAGGCTGAATAGCCTCAACTCTCGCAGCCTGTCTTCATAGGAGAGGTGCTCCAGCCCTTTGATCATCTTTGTGGCCCTCCTCTGGACTGTTCTAACATGTCCACATTCTTCTTGTTTTGGGGGCACAAGAACTGGGCGCAGTACTCCAGGTGGGGTCTCAACAGAGCAGAGTAGAGGGACAGAATCGCCTCCCTTGACACTTCTTTTACTTCTTTTCCTCATGTATTATGGGAGCAGAATAAAGCTCCCGTAATACATGAGGAGTTGGTTGAGGACCTGCTAGGTCAATTAAACACACAAAAATCCATGGGGCCAGGTGGAATTCATCCAAGAACATTGAAAGAGGTGGCAAATGAGCTTGCCAAACCCC
>NW_010181039.1:0-2650 GCF_000695765.1 Mesitornis unicolor
GGCCTGTGACTGTGAGGCCGCTCTCAGCTGATGGTCAGAGACAGCTTCTACTCTGGAGTCATGAACCTCTGTCTTCACAGTGGCCATTTGACTCCAATTCATCAACAGCTTTGAGATTTTTGGTACCACTGTCTCTGAGATAAATTCATCTGTTATACATTTCTCTTGATCAGGAGACTTTCCAAAACAATGACATGGAGTCATCTCTTTATTTTTATTCCTCTCTCTCCAAGGCATGTCCCAGTTGTCTGAAGATTAGTGAAAAAACTGTTTAATTACACCAAGAATTTGAGGGAAAACAAGTTATTTTCTCTACATGTAGAAGTTTTCCCCAACAGCTATTTACTTGGTAGTGCAATATTAAGTGAAAAATTGTCATGACATGTTCTTTGACTACCACTATTTAACAAAGCAATGATACTATTGTCTTGAACATCACCTCAGACGTCTACTATATACAATGCTTAGGAATAAATATCTGCCTTTAATTGAACACTTTTAATTTTCACTGAACTGAATATAGATTGTATGGATTCCTGAGCCAAACTTGCCCTATTGATGTATTCTATGTAGCTTTGATAAAGATCTTAACCAGATCTCATCTTCAGACTTTTGCAATACTGGACCTAGAAACACATCAGAAGGCTATCACTGCTAAATTATTCTATCAGGTGATATACTTGTAATGAAAAAAAAAATACAGTTCCTCATACGTGGTAATTGCTGCTGAAGATACAGAATTTCCTTTTCATATCATTTGCCTTAACATAGCCAAATGTATATTCTTGAAGTTTAAGATTTTGCTGAGTGGCTCAACTGGCTTTATAATAGAGGAAAAAAATCCATGGAATTACTTATAAATTGTGGAATTGGCTTCCAACCCAGGAAGAGATTGGTTGCTATGGCTGCTGCTTGTGAAAGCAGCTGGCTTCTTCAGCATCTGATTATTGTAATATATTAAGTAGCAATCTCCAAATACCAGAATTTTAAAAAACCAACTATATATTTAAAACAAAACCTGTATAGATAGCATTAAGGAAACCATTATCTATTTGAATATTTCATGTCTCAACATTCCTCTTTCTGTAATGTTTCTGTTACTGGGCTCAGACAGATATACTTCATAGGACTTGATGGACGAATTGTCTCTTTCAGTATTGTAAATTCTATGCAGCTACTTCTGATAAATTCAAGTTGATGCTATGACATTTACTTTCACTTGTAAGGAGAGGTAGGATTATTCATTCATATCTATTCCTCTCAACTGTTACTTTTTTTTTTACCATGAAACTGTAAAGAAAAAATGGAAAATGAGGGATTATGTCAATGCAGGGTTACTATATTCTTAGTTTTGAAACAAATTTTCCATTGCTAGCATCAACCTGTCTTTTAAGTAACTTTTATATACCACTCTAAAACGCTGTGGACAATTTTTCTAGAGGTTATTTTATGGGTCAAAAAATCAATTGCATACAAAAAAAGAGAGAAGTATATTAAAACAAACTTTAATTCATTACTCATTTAGACAATTCTGATTGCCCTCTTTTTTTTCCTGTTCTAGAATTAAAAACCATAAGGTGGTTTGCTTCTTTGGTGCACAAGTCATTACTTATGCTTGTGTGATGTCAACTTGCTACACTAGAACAAGAATTTTCATGTTCAGCTACAATGATTTTCAGAGGGAATCAGTTGTTTTCAAGGCTTAAGCTGCAATTGGAGACGTTCCAAATCATTATCTAAATTTAGATTCTAGTTTGGAAATGCATTTTTATAGCTTGCAGACTTTGTCCTATTTCTTTCGAAGTCAACAGGCATTTTGCAATTGACTTCAGTATGAAAAGAGAATCCCTGTAGTTTTGAAGGGATAACTGAAAGTCACAAAATCATAGAATCAGAGAATAGCCCAGGTTGGTATGGCCCTTGAAAGATCATCTGGTCCAATCTTCCATGGGAGAGGGAGAGGGAGCCTAGATGAGAACTATTCTGTTCTTCTGTTAGCCTGCTTGGATATGACTCATTGTCTTTATTTTCTTGTCACGGTTTAACCCTGGACAGCAACTAAGCACCACACAGCCACTCACTCACTCTCCCTCAGTGAGACAGGAGAAAGAATCAAAAGAATAAAAGTGTGAAAACTCATGGGTTGAGATAAAGACAGTTTAATAAGTAAAGGAAGAGCCATGCTCACAAGCAAAACAAAACAAGGAATTCATTCACTACTTTCCACTGGCAGGCAAGAGTTCAGCCATCTCCAGGAAAGCAGGGCTCCATCACACATAATGGTTACTTGGGAAGGCAAACACCATCACTCCAAATGTTGCCCCCTTCCTTCTTCCCCCAGCTTTATATGTTGAGCATGATGTCCTATGTTATGGAACATGACTTTGGTCAGCTGGGGTCAGCTGTCCCAGCTGTGTCCGCTACCAACTTTTTGTGTACCCTCAGCCTAATCGCTGGTGGGGTGTAAGAAGCAGAAAAGGCCTTTACTCTGTGTAAGCACTGCTCAGCAATAACAAAAACACCTTTATATTATCAACAATGTTTACAGCACAAAACCAAAGCTTAGACTCATATTCGCTACTATGAAAAAAGATATTAACTCTATCTCACCCAAAACTAGCATTTTTATTTTATTTTATTTTATTTTATT
>NW_010181040.1:0-14444 GCF_000695765.1 Mesitornis unicolor
GGGGGAGACTCTCCTTAGTTCTCTTTTTATCTATAAAATTGTTTTAATATTAACCATTTATAAATTAACATCTCAGCATACAGCCAGAAATCTGCTTCCCAAATGTATATCTCACTGTGATAAGGTGTATAATTGTGTTTAACAATGGAATTACACTGGTATGTCTGTGGTTTCTCTTATCAGCAATTTATTAGATAAACAGTAACTGTTATGTTTGTAATCACTGAAGTTACAGAATTGCCCACAAAGTAGCTCTACGCTGTGAGGAGAATCACTTGTCAACAGCCTACATCTTTACTGTTTAAAATGTTACTATTAGAGTTGTTAATATTTACATGTGTTCATTGCATTTATTTAGTAGTTAAGTGTCAATAGTCAGAACTGGGACCTCACTGAGCTGTTATTCACAGTGTTTAGATTTGTATTTAAAGTATGACATGGCAAAAAAAAGTATAACAAATAATAAAAAGAATAGGATTACAGGCAAGAAAGAATAAGGGTTATAGTATATTTCTGTGTCTGACCTGCTCTCTCATGTAGAGTATTATACTTTTGTGGGGGTTTTAGTGTATTTTGCGATTTAAGGAGACACTTAGGGAGTAAAAGTCTATCTGAGGTAAATTACTAGCAACTGATTATCTATTATGCCTCTAATTTCACAACCAGACTTTATGACTCAGCAATCCATGGTAAATCCTTGGCCCTATGAAAGTCATATTTATCAGGCTTAGGTTATTACCAGATGGAAGCTGAAAAATTATGACAAATATATTGAGATTAATCCTCGGTTGTAAATAAAAAACTAGTTCATCATCATGAATTAAATTGGTGCTTTCAGAAATTGAACAGATGACTAAAAAGAGAACATCATCATGTCATCTGTTTGTCCATGAAAATACTGGGCTCTGTACTCTCATAAAGACTGGGGGACTGTAGCCCAAGATATATTCATTTCAGTGTGAAGCTAAATATACAGGCACTTAGGTTTACAAATGGCTTATAATGAAGATACAGGGTGTCTGTATTTCTAAATTGTCCATTCGAAGCTATCAAAGCCTTGAATGTGTTTTGAGGAATTGAGGAAAGCTGCATAAACGTAGCTCATTTTTCCTAATCTTTGTCACCTATTAAAAAGTATGCTGTAACAGACTTAAGACAAATATAGGTAGGTTAAATTTTATGGATAAAATTAAAGCACAAAAAGGATTAGAGAAATAGAAATGTGTGTCGTAAGACAAAGCATACTAAATATTATTTGAATTAATCAACTAAATTTTTGTAATAAACCAAATATTTCTTAATGTCTCTGTAAGGAAGATTGTGGCAAGGCCTTGAACACATCAGCAGGATCGGTAACCCTCTTTCTCTGTAAATCCCATCGGCAATCTTTTTCCCTCACTGAGTGCTTCACTACTTTTTTGAGGTCAGCTCAGCCTTGCTGCTCTCTGGAAGGTTATATGCTGTTTCTTCCTCCAAATATCTGTTATTAATGCCTTAAAATTGTATCTCCACTTTTTAATAAAAATAAATGCAAATTCCAAAAAGTTCTTTTTTAGGTGTCACATTGAAGTTAAACTAAGTAAATTGATCAAAATCTTTTCAAGTGTATGAGCTTAATAAATATCCATGATAAAGGTTTGCAATAAATTATTATCCTCTGCCTCTCTGAAAGAAAAAAAAAGCTGCATCTGGAAGGAGATATCAGGTTTACTTAACTAAGGTTTGCGAAAATAGATTATAATTAGAACACTAACAACTATTAATTTTATAGCAAATTTCAGTTACCTATATTTATGAATCTTCTGTTAAACTTGCCAATTCTTAGGTGTCTGAATTTTTTTATATATTAATTTCTGCATTAAAAGCAGACAATTTTTCTATTTTTAAGCAATTTCTAACAATTAGACTCATATAGGAAACTTTGTAACACAATGCTGGCAAGTCTGTGTCTACAGTTAGAACTTATTCTAAATTAATTCTAATTCTGTTAAATTTATTCACATTTATACAGTACATATATACCTAAACACTGTTGACCATGTCATGTGTTAAAACTAAGCTTAAAAAAATATTAATGTTGACCTCCTTTCTAGCTTCCTGTCAGTAACTTCTTACATTTCATTCGAAGTAATAAAAAACATATTAAATTACTTTCATTTCAGTTTTGGGAAAAGCAATTAAATACTAAAAGGTCAAAGTCAATCCTGATTGACACATATGCTTTGCTTTGCTTTGAAGTTACTACTTTAAAGTGGTCATACTCTGATATATGGAAAATCTGTTAGAATCTTATTATTTAGCTATGAGAATGTGTATGGATGTCAGATATAACACAAAGCTGCAATTCTGCATTAGAACAATACCAGAGGAAAGTGTGGAATCATGAGTTAGAATTCTGTCTTTGCCATTTGCTATTGCCTGGTCTTGGCTAAGTCATTCTTCTGCCTCAAGTTTCCTTTATTTAAAATGTATACAATCAAATTCATATTCAATATTGCATGTTAATATTTTACAAAATTTTTACTCATAAAGTACTATGGGATTGTGAAGTGTTATTGTAGGCTATACCAGTGCAGACTATGTCACTGTTTACAATACCACAACTTCAACCATTTTGCTTATTTACATTTCAAAGAGGTGGAATAAGTGGAAAAAACACAGTAGGTTTCTACTCAATTAGTATATTTGGAGCATGATGCGTATCTAGTAATACCCTGGGAAGGTATATGAATACAATGAGAATTAGAGAGGTAAATTTATAATTTTTGTATGATGGTACAGCCACTGTTGTCAGAATTAGCTTTTCAGTTACTTCTGGAAAAAGTAGATAACGCAATACTGAAAATACGACGCAGAATTAAGAAGACATCGTAGAACTCTTACAGCAGTATGATCTACCAACAGAGAGATTACTTAGGGTTCATATTTGAGGATTTAGCTCAATGTCCTTCTGAACAGAAAATTTCATACAAACAAATCTTTTATTCTCACCCAAAGTATTTTTATCCCATTTCCATGTTCCTGGTGCTCCTCCCAGAAGCAATTTTTCCTGACATAAACTCTTACAGAATAGGATTAACAGCAGTTATCATGGAGTAACTGGAAATGACCTCTAGAAACCATGTAGTCAGCTCTGCTGCTCAAAGCAGGGTGAACTCAGACATGTTACTTATCACTTGTGATGCACATCATCACTTCTGGACTCATTCATGGCTAATCTTGAGATCCACCTGCTCACTGGGAACAAATCTTAAAGTTCTTGGTTCCTCCACTGCAAGAACTGGTTTTGTGCTGCGTTCAGATTACCCTTTGTAAACTCCAGTTTCAAAAAAACCCAAAAACCTTAATTAACTATTGGAATCATTTAGATTATAGGTAATTGAGAAGAATAAGTACTGTCCAGATAGAGAAATGCCTCCAGATACTTTGTGAGAGGTTTTTTAAAAGCACAGCTGTTTTCTACCATCTCAGTAAAACGGTTTTGGAAAAAGAAGTTATAGCAAAAGCACCTCAGTGTGACAAGGTGAAATACTAATTTCTCTACTCTTGAGTTAAACCCATAAAATAGCTATAAGGCATATCTTAAGAGTGAAGCTTAATTGTCAGCAAAGACTGCCTAACTTTGTAAATACAAAACATATTGACTTATAATGTTAGGAGTCAACATATGGTAGTGATAAATACTAGTTTTAATAATGTATTAGTCACACAGGTAGTCTACTATTTAGTATGACCTTATTCTAGATGATTACATAATTATGAAGAAAATATTAAATTAATTTCAGACAGAAAATGTGGAGCTGTCAGTAAAGGAAGCAGCAAAGGTCAGAACATACAGGTCTTTTAAAACCATGCATTGAATTATATGTCCCCTATTCTAAAGAACAGCTTTATATGTAGAAGCTCAGATTGAAAACAAAGCAAGCTTATAATTAATTACTAATTAATTACTTCCTGTCTTTCTGAAATAATGAAGTTGAAATTAGATTGAGAGATTCTGCAAATTCTGTAGTAAAGCTGTGGCTAATAATGAAAATATGACTTTCCAAATAGCCAAAATTTAAGTACACCACAGCCATGGATAGCTATATTTAATTCTATTAATTTTTTGCTGCGTTTCTTCTCATACAGGAAAATTAAGTCATTCAGTGTGCCACATAGTTAACGTGATGTCTTCTGAGGAGATAAAGCTTAAAACAACAGGCATTAGATTTAATTTCTGTTGGGTATAAGTACATACCTGTTATCTTACAAATAACCAGTTCAGTTATTCTATCTTATTTGGAGCTCCCTGTACAGCTCTAGAATATCCTGAGGCCAGAGGTGAGCATAGGGCTAAAAGAATTTGTTAAAACTTACCTTATTATGACTTCTTTGAACTGTGATTTGCACACATTTGCAAACTAACTGGTACTATGACAGAAGGGCTTTTGGACCAATACAGAGATTTCAAGACATTATGCTCTGGTCTGGTATGTCAGAACTACAGATTTTTACCCTGAGATTAGTGTAGTTAACTCTTATTTGCTATTTTTCAAGAAGGAAGAAGGAATGCACGTAGAATCACGCTATTCTGTCTGTGCTTAGTTTTCAACCTTTTTCTTTTCCCCTCTCCGTTTCATACCTTTTAGCTAATTTTTTTCTGGCATATCTGCTTTCCATAATGTGTCTTTCTGGTCTCATCTGTTCTCTTTCTGTATATTTTTCTCTCAATTTTAATAGTTTACTGTACTCTCTCCTGCCTTTTTTCAGGTACTTCTCATATTCGGTCTCTGTAAAACACCTTAGAATCCCTTTACCAACAAACTGACAGCAAAGGTACGTTAAACAACGTTTTAGGTTTTTTTATCAGTGCTGCTAATCACTTCAGTTACTTGCTTTGACAACAGTTAGACTTGAAGTCCTCTACACTACAACTTGACCAGAATACTGGAAATCTAGTAGCTTTCTCTTTGTAAATATTTTCATGAGAATGCAGTGCAAATGTCAGTTTTGCTTGTGTAGTGCCTAACTGGACAGTCTTCATGTTACAGAGAATATCATGCCTGTCAGCCAAAACTTCAATGTCTATGACAGAAAAAACGCTATTTATTACATGAATTATTATTATTATGGTAGCTTTCTGCATTGCTTGCGGAATTTAGGCAACACTTTTAGCTAGATGTATTAAACTTTGTTTTTAACATTATTAGGATACCTAATGTACAGTCCGATTTCTTTAATCAAATTGTATTGGGTTGGCCAAAAAGAAATTACACTCTTTTACTGGTTAAATAAAAGGTGAATTTTTCATGAGAAGCAAAAACCTTATTAAACAGTACATTGTCCATTTTCTTCAATTACCTTCTGCCATCTTTCAGGCAGCTTCATGATTCCACACTCAAAAAAGTTCCTATCTGTCTCACCAAAAAACAGTTCCAAGAACGATTTGATATCCTTATCAGGAGTGAAGGTTTTACCATTCAAGGCATTTTGTAAAGAATGAAACAAATGGTAGTCTGATGGTGCCAGGTCTGGTGAATAGGTTGGATGTGGTAACACAGCCCATCCAAGCTGCAACAGTTTTAGACAAGTGACCAAACTCATGTGTGGTCTAGTGTTACTATGGAGAAACATGACACCTTTGCAATTCAATGATTCTGGATGCTTCTGTTTGATGCCATCATTTAATTTCTCTGGTTGGCAACAGTACACGTCCAAATTAATGGTTTGGTTCCTTGGAAGCAATGCAAAATGCACAATATCTTTGAAATCCCTCCAGGCTGACAGCATAACTTCCTTTGGTGAATATCTGCTTTTGAAGTTATTTGAGCTCGTTCATCACACTTGCACCATGATCTTTTGTGTTTGTCATTGTTGTAGATTATCCATTTGTCATGGCCTGCTATAATATGTTTCAAAAATGGATCGTCGTCTTCACATTTCAAGAGCGAATCTCAGATGTCAATGTGCATAATGAGATTAATTTCTTTAAGCTCATGTGGTACAAAAATATCAAGCTTCTTAATGTATCCGAGTTGTTTTCAATGGTTTTCAACACTTGATTTCAATGTTAAGATTATCGGCAATCTCTTGTCATTAAATGCCAATTTGATTCTATCAATGCCTTAATTTTGTCGTTGATTGACCTTCCTGAATGTGGTGCATCTTTAACATCAAAATCTCCACACTAAAATTTAGCAAACCAGTTCTGACACTGCTGTATTTTTAAGGCATCTTCACCATACGCATCGCATAAATTTTTATGGCTTGCACAAATCTGAGCTTAACAAATTCATGCAATTTCCTTTTCTAAACTGATCTTGCACTGTCAGCTGTCAAGTTACATAATGAATTTGCTGTTTAAAATGAAGTTAGTTACATTTCAAGACATGTATGTCCCTCTATTAAAAAGAAACAATTACATTTTGGCCAGCCCAATGGTTTATTCATCACTTTTTATAGCTGAGATGTGGGGTGGAGGGGATCCTCACAGAACTGACCAGATTTCAAAACAATGAGATGTGCTTACTGTCTTTCCTGAAATCATTCAAATATTGAGAAGAGTGTTATTGCAAGAAAAACTACACCAGAAACAACCGGATAAAATGACAGTAGCTTTTAAATGCACCTGATAACCTTGCCAGTACTATTTATTTCCCAAAGGAGCACTTGTTCTCGTTATACTGTTTCCTGTTTTGAAATAGCCCATATGTTTTGATCTGAGTTTTCTGAAGATCAAGAGAGAATCTTTCACTTGTTATGACATTTTTTCTGACTCTGAATGTTTTTTCCATGAGGCTCAAGCCTGCATGTAGTCATGAAAACATTGTGATTTGGGATGAAATCAATGGGATTTATTCTGTTTACTTTTATGTGGTTCTTCTATATGCTTGTGTAGGTTGTATTGAATACTTCTGCTCTTTGGATAAAATATTCTGCAAGTTCTTAAGACACTGAAGCTGCCTTTGTTATCATAGAATCACAATATAATTTACATTGGACGGTAAATCTGGAGGTCAAACACCTGCCCAAAGCTGGCTTTCCTTCAGCATTAGATGAGGTTGCACAGGGTCTTGTCCAGCTGAATTTTGAAAATTTCCAAAGGTGGACACTTTATAATCACAAAACCTGTTTCAATTCCTACATACCCTTATCAGTTTGGGGTTTTTTTGACAGGCAGTCAAGATTTCCCTTCCTACAACTTGTGACTACTGACTATTGTCCTTCTGTTGTGCACCTGTAAGGAAAGTTTGGTTTCATCTTCTCTACAATCCCCCTTCAGCTATGTGAAGATGCGCCCTTTTCATCTTCAAGATAAAGAAACCCTGCTTGCCTTGCCTCTCCTCCCTACATGCTCCATCCTCCTAACCATCCTTATGACTCTGTCAACGTTTCCTCCAGTATGTGCTGGAAAGCCCAAAACTGAACACAGTACTTCAGATACAGCCTTGCAAACACCAAGTAAGAGGGGAAGGTTTTCTTTCCTTGACCTGCTTGGCTGCTCCTTTCGGTCATTCCAGACACAGGAGATCTAGGCCCTAAATCAGTTGGAAATAAATATTAGGTTTTGGAAAAAGAAAGTTGTTGGTTTTTTTCAGCTACCGAGGACATTTTTGTAGCTTGCTAATTAAAAGTTGGATACAAGTTCACTACCGTTCAGATGAAGACCACAAGATGGTGCAAGAGAAGCACAGCTTCAATGACCTTACAGATCCTGTGTGTTAACAAAAGAACTTTAGGTTAGCAGCTGCTGTCTTTTGTCCTGGGTGCTAGTTATCCCATGTAATTTGCCAGAAGCAATGAACACAGGAGCTGGTAGAGAATCTGCTCCTCTACAGTTATTTACATATACAGGGAATACAAGGAGTCATGTTTAAAACCCACAAATGGCAGAGGAATTTATCCTGCCTATGATTTCTTTGGTTAAATTATGAACAATCAGCTATGCTGATTTCATTAATATACTTTATACAAGCTTTATGATGAGTTATCATAGTTTCATTAATTCACCGTCTAGACAGCATGTTGTGTAATTTAGTAAGGTGATCACATTACCAATAATATATGCGTGACTATGAAGTGTTAGTGTATCAGTTAGTGAAATTATTGTACATTATATACAATTGAATTTATGTATTGTGCAACATAATATATAATTATAAAAGAATTTAATTCTAGTGTAATGTATGCTGACGTCAATATCTAGGGTTTGGGGTTTTTTTTCTTCCCAGTGAAGTTCATTGAGCTCTTAACAGACCCAGGAATTTTAAGTATTATTTAAAGAATTCTCAAAAGCTCTCAACTCTCTTTTGCTCAGTCAGCAATGGAAGCAAAAGAACTATTTTCACTATTTGAAGAATACAAAATGCCCAGCAGTGAAACTCCACACAGCTGGTAGGGGCAGAAAAAAAAAATTAAATTCCTTTAAGGTCTCAAAGACCTTTGGAGTTTGGTCTATTGCAGATAATTGCCTTATTGTAATGTGCATGGCTGTGATTGACTGACATTATGACACCTATTTCAGGTATGCATCGCTTAATATATTTACACAGGACAATTCCTGCAAGTGCTGTGTACCTTGTAGGTTGGTCTATTGCAACTAAGTGACAACTTCTTGGCATAGGTGCATGATGTCTTATAATTTTCACACATATGTTCCCAAATGACTTGCATCAAACAAATTTGCCACTAAATCACAGTAGGACTCCATGCACACCAGTGGAGAACCAGACCTTTAACACCTAATTATCCCGTGTAAACATTTCGTTTGTCCCATCTTGTATTTCAAATGTTTTGTGCCTTGCAGAGTATGGTCTATGGATCTTTAAGCATCAGCATCTTCCATCTCACACTGACAGACTGTTGTTAAAAGGCAGATATCTTACTGCTCCTCCAGTGTACCAAACATAAGCACCTATCATTTATTATATTCAGTCATTTTGAACATATAATTATTTTTCAGACATTGTTCTACACTCTCTTTTGCAGCTGAACACATGATTGCATTTCCCACTATGATTCAGAGATGGAAGCAAATATGTCAGAGCAATTTTCTGCCAGTGTTCACAGGTCTCTGTTATGCCCGATCAGTTCGATGTGCCTCCCTTCCTCTGCCTGCACATTGTGCATCTGATGCTCTGTGTCCATTTCTTAGAGAGCTGCTGTGCTGGATAGATGCTGAAATTACATAACAGAGTATATGGGCTGACCTGGAGCTACAGGCACTTTTGAACAAAGTCATGTTTTCTTCTGTGTAACCTTCAGCTTCTTCGTTTGTTCTCAGTTACACCTGAGACACCTTTTCCACTCCTTTTTAAAGCATTTGGTCAGTCAGCCAGGACATGCACATATACATTTAACAACTTAAAAATGCTTTCTTCCAAAATCCAGGTGAGCTCATAAGAGATATTTTATAAAAAAATAAAATGCTTACCACATGGAGAACTAACTGTGCTCTGTATTTCATATCTGTGTATGCTTCCTTCTTTTTCCCCTATCTTTGAAAGATCCCCTATGTATTTTTCTGCTTTCAGAAGAATTCAACTCCTTAAAACCATAATTGTGCAGGTAAGGCACAGAGCCTGATCAGTTATTATGTTTTCAAATTTAGCTTTTCTCATTTCCTATTGAAAGTACAGAAATAAAGGATGTTACTAATGAAGAATAGTGACTCAAGAAGTTAGAAAGAAATAAAAATTACACCAAAAATGGAAATTAGTTTCTCTCAACCTTTCTTCGATTCTGTAAGCTCACTATAGGAGTTGTACAGACACTTAGGCCATTGGAAGGTAGACAAGTTACTTTTCCTGTAAATATGAGACCCTGAAGTAAAAATTTTTGTCTTCGTTTGGTTCTTTGTTTTCCAGCTTGCGAATATCAAGTGAGTCGTCATTCACACACAGGTAGTAACTTCTATCTTCATAGCATTGGAACTGCACTGAATCTCCTTGGTAATGCATGATGAAAAAGAGATTATCTTCACTCAGCTATGAAAATACACAAAGTAAAGAACACGTTATATTTTTAAGCCTTTCTATAGGTTTTCATATGACAAAAATTCATGTATGTTGCTGGCTTGTTCTATTTTGATTTCTTTTCTTCAGTGACACATATTTACCAATTCTTATGATAAATCTTTGGCAACAACTATTAATTTTGGCAGGAGGATATTACACGATCCAAGCTATGCTGGAGATCATAGCATTGGCAATAACTACCTTTCCATGAAAGAAGGAATGTGTCCTTTCAGTCCATATGATAACAAGGGACAGAAAGAAAATGTCCTGTCGTTATTGCAAAGTACATGACAAAGAAAGATTGGAGAGGGTAGTATCCAAGTTTTAAAATAAACAGACTCAGAATGATTTAAAGTCAGTTTGAATAAGTCGCATTGAATCTAACCCCAGGCTAAGGTCAACTGCTGCACTGTAAACCAGAAAGTAGCTAAACGAAGGAATGGATGTGAAGGCCAGCTGAACAAATCATCTTTGTCATGGTAAAGATGTATAGGGCACACTACAATCTACATCATGCTCCAGATCAAACACGGAAATAAGCACATGATCAAAAATGGCATGAGCTGTGTGATGATAAGGAAACTAGTAAAACTGAGCTGCCACCTCAATTGCATCAAAGCTATGGACATTGGAAAATATTACAAATTAATTGTATGGCACTTTGGATTTGTGACTAAAACAGGGTTGATGGCACACCAGTGTTTTGGTTGTGGCTGAGCAGTGCACGCACAGCATCAAGACCTTCTCTTTTTCCCACTCTGCCCCAGTGAGTAGGCTGAAGGTGGGCAAGAGGCTGGGAGGGAACACAACTGGGACAGCTGTCCCAACTGGCCAAAGGGATACTCCATGCCATATAATGTCATGGTTGGCCAAATAGACTGCTGTAGAGGAAGAGGAGGTTGGGGCTTTTTTGGCTTCAAAGGTGTGTCAGAGACTGGCTGGGCATTAGTCTTCTTATGAGAGGAGATGAGTAAGTACTTTTGCATGACTTGGGTTTTTTTCTGGCATTCACATATTATAATGCCTTTATCTTGACTGACATGTTTTCTCGCTATTGCTCTTGCTATTTTCTCCCCTGTCTCACTGACAGAGTGGCTGTGTAGGGGCTTCACTGCTGGCTGGAGACAACACATCTCAGTGCTTTTTTTCTCACAGCTGGTCCAGTCCTGACAAAAGGTCAAGCTGCTCTCCCAGCCCTAGGGCACTCAATTCCAACCCCTCCACATGAAAACAAACTGTGGCCTGCACTCTGCTGCCAAAAGGATCAAGAAAAATGCTTCAGCAATATCAGTTGTAGCATACACTCTGCACATTTGACTCTCATATTGGAGCTCTAGAAAATCTGATACAGCAGCACTCAATGGTGGCATGACTTTGTTCATGTCAAAATTGTCCACTGTTAATGCCTGTCCTCCATCAGACTTTCACACTGGACATAGGAGAATACTGAAAGGTGAGTGAGCCTTGCTGATTCCTCCTTGGCTCTCCAATAGATAAATCAACTTAGAGAGCCAAAAACCCCCCTCAAGCTGGATGCTGGGCACTAAAAAGGACTCTGGCCACCAGGCAAGCACAGTAAACATGGTACTGTCATTACTGACAAGACCAAAAGTTCTGAACCAAGGTAATTCTGTGGACCTCACTTGCCAGATTTTACCTGTTTGGCGCTTCATTTCTGGAAGAAATAGTAAGTCCCACAATAAGATCTTTCATGACTGCATAGCTAACCTCTGATTTGCTATACCTCTGTCTTGCTTAGCTTCATCTAACCACTCAGCAAAGTAGAGAGGTCCCTAGAATAAAATCTGTTACAGCTCTTAATGGAGATTTCAGAGCTGCAGCCCTTGAAATCCCAATCCACCAAGGTTGGGGAATTCAAGTCAAAGTTTTGGGAAAATACTGTCCAGTTATAATAACCTAATAATTCTGAATTATCTGCCAAGGGACAACAACTTGAAGAGGAGCAGCCAGATCTAGTGATAGAATTGTTGACTTCAGTAATCCTTTAGTCAAATGTATTGAGTAAAGAAGAAATTTAGGAGAGGTATTGACTGAGAAAGGAAAGAGAAAGGAAAGTTTGAAAATGAGAGAAAACTGAGTGCTACTAGCACTTAATAAGAGCTGAAAAGGTTATGTATACATATGCAAAGGTCTGAAGGTGGTAATGTATCACAAATAGTAAAATATTATGGTTGAAACAGAACAAAAATAACACTGAAGGGATGTGTACTTGTCTGATAACCAATATATAATCACTAAACCCTGCACTTCTTGAAGAGTGAAAAAGAAATAGAAATCTATACATAACTAATGAAAATCACAGAATCACAGAATGGTAGGGGTTGGAAGGGATCTCTGGAGGTCATCCAGTCCAAACCCCTGCCAGAGCAGGATCACCTAGACTGGGTCACACAGGAATACATCCAGGTGGGTTTTGAATGTCTCCAGAGAAGGAGACTCCACAACCTCTCTGGGCAGCCTGTTCCAGTGCTCTGTCATCCTCACAGTAAAGAAGTTTTCCTTT
This sequence comes from Mesitornis unicolor, assembly GCF_000695765.1. NCBI lineage: Eukaryota > Metazoa > Chordata > Aves > Mesitornithiformes > Mesitornithidae > Mesitornis > Mesitornis unicolor. The sequence continues at coordinate 12,523 of NW_010181040.1, forward strand.
ATGTTTAAGTTGAACCTCCTGTGTACTCATTTGTGATCACTGCCCCTTGTCCTGTTGCTGAGTACAACCAGGAAGACTAAGGAGAAGAGAAAATGGTAAAAAGTGAACTTTAAAGCATATACATACACGTAATAAGAAAATGTGAGCAACTCTGCTTGGTAACTTCCTCCTCTACTATTTGTTCCCCCTGTAATCCCACCCCCTGCATCTGTTTAGCTGCTTGTGTACCAAGGATACAGGCCCAGCCCTGATGCTACACAGCTGTATAATTTTGGTCCAAACTTCTAATGAAGCTGCTAATTTATGAGACAGCCTATAAGAAGGGCATGAAACAGTGGCAGTCTAGTTAAGAACTCTGGGTCAAACCAAGCCATTAATGTCAACAGTGAATGCTAAATAAAACTCATTTCAACAGCATAACCATATGCTGTTTTTTTCAGAAATGTCTGGGATTAATTCTTTCCTGTGTGTGGGCTACACCAAGTGACAAAATTTGTAAATGTAATCTTACTTGTGCTAAAAGAGACTGTATTGGTGAGCAGGAGAATTATATATAAAGGGTGGGAAACATCCCATCATTGTCCATGTGTTCTGGGGAGATAACTGGGAAAACCTTTTCTGTGGTGAAGCTAAATGAGATATACTGGTCCATATCTCTTAATTCATCCTGTTGTGGGGTTAACTGCATTTGCTTGTATGATACTATTAATTATGATAAGCATGCCTTATTGTAGAGTTAAAATAATAACAGTTATAAGTAAATGTAAGCCTGCTTCTGAGTGAACCACTGGGGTAGGCCTCTCTGCTGCTGCTCCAGCTGGGCAACTGTGAGTGTACACACCGCATGAAGCAGTAACTGCATGTACGATGCAAACAGGTTTCTGCTCTTACCAACGCAGTATTGCAATAACCATTGGTTGTGATCTGTGTCACCTTCCTGACTCAATTCCCTATCAGAATAAGATGGTATTATAAACTATTATTTGGTATTACAAGCTATTATTATTTTATTGTTATAATAACAGCCTAATTAATAGACATTTTAATAAATACTGACTGTGAACTCTGTCTCCAGAAGCCTCGGTTACAGAAAAGGAAATTTACAATACTATGTGCCTCTTCCTGCTGGTATAACAGCAGGCTCCACAGATTCTCATGCTTCTAGTAATTCTACTGTCAGTTTTTCAATTAAACAAAAATAAATAGGAAAATGCCTGTCTTTAAGACTTCCTGTTAAAAGCTAGCAGACTAAATATCACATTGCAGAACCACATAGCTTTGTCATTGGCCGTAAGAAGTATTTCTCCATCTCAGTCAACTACTCCTTCACTTTTTCATCCTAAGGACAATGGAGGCTTAATTCACAACACCAGAAATTATTTCCTGATCAGTGCACTCATTCTAGAAGGTTTGGTAAGAATCTCATGATTCAGACTTGACTATGATTTTGTCTCTTGGCCTAACCAGATTTGACGCAAGTTCAGACTGCTGATTTTTCCTCACACAAATGAGTAACATTTTTTAAAATTTACTTGATGATATCAGCAAGAAACCATGATGAGTAGATCCCTATCTGTCTTGTTAGTTGATTAATGGATTCACAGAATAAGTCTTTAATTTTAATTATCTGTTTAAAAACCCAGAGTGACAAATAGGTCTCTACAGGCAACAGTTACAGCTCTGCTTTCCAACTCTTACCCAAAATTTGCAGCCATTAAGACACTGATTCTTTACCTATGATCAGCTCCACAGAAAAAGGCATTTTTCCATTAAAAAGCACATATTAAATACATTTTAGGACGCAATATGACTGTGAAAATTTATACCATACAAGGAGGGGACTATAAGTTGGCTTATAAGTTTCCTGAGCTTTGTTGCTTTTTCCTACATAGAGTCAAGGAATATTTTTGGCTAGTAAGTAC
>NW_010181040.1:14454-32088 GCF_000695765.1 Mesitornis unicolor
CTTAAACTAAGGACCCATCTGGGTTTTTCTGAATAGTAAATCCACTGGACTACAACCCTAACAAAAATTATTAGCTACATTTCCTTAGTTTTTCATTTTCTCTAGGTTGGAATGTCTGTCTAAAATATCCTGTAGAACAAGTAACGTGGTTTGCTTCCTCTCTTCACAGTATTTTATCATTTTCTATTTTATCATTTCAATCTAAAGAAAAGCTGACAAAATTAAGCTTTGGTCACGAAAATGTGTTAAGAAACACTAGCTGACTGGCTTTTTTAGATGTTGTCTGAGAATTTGTACCAGGTGAAGACTACTTTGTATCTCCCTGCATTTTATGTAAGCATAGTTGTACAAGAAGCATCTCCACATTTTTTGTTTAATTCAAAGTCAGATATTTTGCCTGTAGATTCAAGGATGTACTTATGTAAGTAATGTAAGTCAAGTCAGAAGTATGGAAATGTTTTTCTTTTCCTTTTTTCCAAGGAAAATACTGAGAGTCAGCTGAAGCAGGAAAGTAAACAATTAGCCATTTAATAACAGCAGGATGCATTTAGCTGCACTTATTTTACATCTATGTTTGCATCCATACTCTCTCACACACACATTTTTATTTGTTTGAGTGTGATTATATACCTGTTTGAAGTCAGGATCTTCATGCTTGCATGTTTTCATGTTGTATCTTTCCACTGGAGGATAATCTGGCTCTGAACAGGGTGCTTTTAAGACCTGTGTTTACAACCACCCAAATTGGTAATTTTGTCTTCATATTTTGCTCTTTTAATCCATCTAATGTAGTACTAATTCTAACAAAAATTCTATTTTAAAAACAAAATTCACTAATGATTACATTTAAATTATCCAAGATGAGTAAATTGGTAAGTTCTCAAAGCACTTCCATGAATATTTTCATTTTTCAATGCAAAATGAATTGAGTTGAAAGCAAATACTGACGACAGTCCTTGAAACTGTTTAATGCCAGTATCTATTTTGCAATGCAGCCAAGACTGCATGTTGTAACAGAATATCAAAACTTAATCAGAAATAAGAAGCCATGTCATCTTCCCTATGAGAGTTCCTGTTGAGATTAAGAAAATTATTTGTATTCAGCTGGAAAAAGAAATGCCCACTATCTTTTCAAGGTTTTTACATTTCTGGGAGACACTAAAAATGTGTTACCTAATTTTCAGATAAGAACTGCTTTTAATCTTGTTGAGAACAATAATCTGCTATAACCTGATATTTCCTTGGTGATTGGGAAGTAAAATTCATTAGGGCTCAACACTCAGTTCTTTCCCTGATTTTGTGGAAAACCTTTCAAGCAAATAATTTATGAAAAGGTAATCTCTGACTGAGAAAAACCCTTTTAAAATAGTTGCTCTTACAAGGACAGAGCCCAGGACTTTCTCCACATAATTTCAGGAAATAGATTTTATGGAAAGTCATTTGTGAATTAAAAAAAAAATCAAAACCATCTAAGACTTGATTTGAGTAAGCACTTGGCAATTTACACTATCATGCATGTCCAGTGTTAGATGAAGGGTCGTTCTTTATCTCAGCATAACCTGTATAAACAGAGCTTCTTAGACCTTTGCCCTGTTTTAAAGGGTAAAGTCCAACATACTGTTCTTCCTCAGACAGATTTTAGTAAAGGTTATAACCCTCCAATAGGGAAAACTATCCTTGCCTACTCTTGCTACTATAAACAAACCTTCATAAGACTGGAGAAAATGAGAGTGCTCTGACAACAGATAGTAAATGTTTAAAACAGGATAATATTGTCCAGCTCTATTTTCTTATCATCACATTCAATATCTTGTAATTTGGGTTAATTAGGAGAAAATAATCCCCCTCCTAAACTAATCTCTTTCCAAGGCAGGATTCTTGCTTCTTCCTCTGCTTATATTTCCTGCATGTTTTCTAGTAAAGAAGCCCCCTCTCCCTCCACAGAGACTGGAATCCAACATCCCTGACTGTCTTCTAGTGACAGTAGTCAACTACCAATGATTTTTGAAATAACCTACTTCAAACTCAGACAGAATGAAGGGATGGAAGTTGTGAAACGTGGAAGACGGCATGTAAAGGAAAATGAATTTGAAAAGACCTGTGGGAGAAATTGTCCTGTAGAAAGAAAGAGCACCCACAGGTTACACATGAAATAAACAATCTCTTACCTTCAAAGAGAGCTGCTTCTTACCCTTGCACAACAGGACAAATTCATTAAGCTTTGATCTCTGTGTGAGGATCACCAAATTTTTAGAATCTGTTTTACATAGACGAGAATATTGTAATAAAATGTGTGGCACTTTGTAAACTGAAGCATATCTAAAAATATTTTTTTAAGAGACGACATTCAGGTTCACTTTACATTGATAGGCATAGGAATAGAAACAAATATAATCATTCGATACCATTCTCTGCTGTAAAATATTTAAAGAGTATGGCTTTATGATGCTATAAATTTGTCTCATATATACTTCATTTCTCTGTACAGTTAATGTATAGAAAATCAGTTATATATTAACATATATATATGAACTACAAAGGTATAAGCATTAGTACTTAACACATACATGTAATATACATGTTTGTGTAATATACCTCACTATGCAAAATGGAGGATTTTTTTCTCTATTATTTTCTGCATGCTTTCTAGGCCAAAATCTTTCCACTATCCTAATTGCAGGTGCATTGGATTTACTCCCTTTTGAGATAATACTGGTTTTTTTCAGCTGCAGGAAAAAACAGTACATCAATAATACAGGATATTCCTCAGCCTAGTAAATGACAATATTTGTTACCTTTTGGTACTTCAAGGCCTCAGATCCAGATAAGTAAAAAGTAAATAAATTAAGGTACCTTTTGTCAACTGATATGGCATACAAAAGCATTACCTAGCAAAGCCCATGACATTAATAACTATACAGTGATGCTATAACTACCTGACTGCCTTGTGGATTTACTTCTAATAATACCATTTGTGCTTTTAAAAGTATCTCAGAAGTACTGTTTCAGACAAAAAAATACAAAAGAAAGTACTGGTTGATCTATATGTCCATCACTGCAGCAATTGAAAAAATCTTTTACAGAGGTTAGGTAATTATGCATTAACAGTAGAAGTTAGTTTAGGCTGCCTGGGCTGCAACTGTCCAACCTCAGCTGTAGCATGTAAGAGGCACATGAGCAGGCAAGAGAGATTTTATATCCAAGTCAAGACTGTTCTGACTTAGGGGTAAGATTGGCCACAATAGAGGCATGCAGGAGTCCAGACAGTTGACCAGGGAGATATGTCAATAGGAGTTATATTCTAAATATCCTTGGATTTCTCTGTCTGTAGAATTTATTGTGATTTGCTTACACATTGTAACATCACAAATGGTCTATTAGGCAACTACTGAATGGCAAGGAAAGTAAGGAACCTTTCTATGATTTCATATGTGATACTGCCACTCTCTGATGACCTTTGGATGAATTACTTAGTCTCTCTGGTAAAAAAAACCTTACCAGAGTCTAAGGGGCAGTTTCACAAATTCATGCAAAGGAAATGCTTTAAAATTAATTAAATACAAGAAACCACTTATTGCTTTGGGTGTTTCTGAAATGCAAATGTTGGGGTTAAGGAGAGTATAAATATTTGATAATGCCATCTAGAAATCCACATTTGGCCATCCTGGACTGGATGGATATTTGCTTTCATCTATTACAGTAGCCCTTAATGGTTGACATTTACATACTTTTATCTTCTAGTGGATACCTGGAACTAGTACATCTTTGGTTTTCACAGTAATTTCTTATGCATACTATATGGAAGTTCTAAAAATATTGAGTTGGCCAAAAGGTAATTGCGGTTTTTTTACTGAGTAAATAAAAGGTGACTTTTTAATGAGAAACAAGAACCTTATTAAACAGTACATTGTCCATTTTCTTCAATTACCTTCTGCCATCTTTCAGGCAGCTTCATGATTCCACACTCAAAAAAGTTCCTATCTGTCTCACCAAAAAACAGTTCCAAGAATGATTTGATATCCTTATCAGGAGTGAAGGTTTTACCATTCAAGGCATTTTGTAAAGAATGAAACAAATGGTAGTCTGATGGTGCCAGGTCTGGTGAATAGGTTGGATGTGGTAACACAGCCCATCCAAGCTGCAATAATTTTTGATGAGTGACCAAACTCATATGTGGTCTGACGTTCTCATGGAGAAACACAAAATGTTCGTGGTTGGAATGCTTCTGTTTGATGCCATCATTTAATTTCTCTAGTTGGCAACAGTACAATTCCAAATTAATGGTTTGGTTCCTTGGAAGCAACTCAATATATACAATACCTTTGAAATCCCTCCAGGCTGATAGCATAACCTTCCTCTGGTGAGTATCTGCTTTTGAAGAGCTTTGAGCTGGTTCATCACACTTGTTCCATGATCTCTTTCATTTGTTGTTGTAGATGATCCATTTTTCATTGCCTACCATGGTACTTTTCAAAAATGGATAGCTTTCTTCACATTTCAAGAGAGAATCTCAGATGTCAATGTGCATCATGAGATTAATTTCTTTAAGCTCATACCCAAATATCGAGCTTCATAATGTATCTGAGTTGTTTTCAATGGTTTTCAGTGCTTGACTTCAAGATGTTAAGAATATCAACAATCTCTCATGTCATTAAATGCCAATTGGATTCTATCAGTGCCTTTGTTTAGTTGTTATCAACTTTGATTGGCCTTCCTGAATGCAGTGCATCTTTAACATCAAAATCTCTGGACTGAAATGTAGCAAACCAATTCTGACACTGCCGTAGTTTTAAGACATCTTCACCACACACATCACATAACTTTTTGTGAGCTTGCACAGCATTTTCCTTTTCAGAAGTAATACAGCAAAATATGACAAAAATGTTCCTTTTGGTTTTCCATTTTGAAATCAATGCCAAAAAAATAGTTTTTAACAAATTCATGCATTTTCCTTTTCTAAACCAAGCCTGAACTGTCAGCAGTCAAGTTACATAATGCATGTGCTGTTTAAAATGAAGTTAGTTGGATTTCAAGACATGTATGTCCATCTATCAAAAAAACCCAGACAATTACTTTTTTACCAACCCAATATGTCTGCTTTTCTTCATAGCCATTTCTTTTTGTTTTCCTCATCTATTACAACAGGTCTTTGCTGACTAAGATCCATATTCCAGCAACAAAGCAAACACACTTTCTTTAAAAAACTATAAATCAGATTTTCTAGCTTGTATGCATTCTATTTCCTTATATGCATTTGTCTTCAGTCCAAGCCAGTACTTATAACTTGCTAAGATAAATTTTCTGACTTTGATTTCTTCTCATGGAACACAGAATAGCTCTTCCATTTTCAGAATTGTCTAGTAACCTGACCTAAATGAAAAACTGTTATAATATGCTACTTCTAAGTCTATGTTTTAAAACATTACTACCTTCATTTCCTATCCTCAAACATCTCTTCAAAACCAGACCATAAAAAACCAGAATGATACCTTTCATTCCCACATGAGCCTTACCAGTAACTGCTGGTTCATTCCTCGTGAACATACTTAACCATGCAATATCTAAAATAGAAGTTATTTAACAAATACATGAAATTAGACAGTTAGATTCTTAAAATTTAAAAATATCACAAACAATTTAAAGAATTGTTTTAAAACATAATCTGAGAAAAAGTGTATAATAGGAATAGGCATCAGACTTCATCTCCTGCAGGTCTCTGAATTCATATAACCTCAGAAAACTGTACAGTTAGACTTGTGAACAGGTACCCTGAAGTCTGAACTCTGAGTCTAATGAGTGTATTGATTGATTAATTATCTTCTGCAAAACAGAATGCACCTGAGAAAATACAGGTCAGTAATGAGATGTAAGGGCTAAAATGCCATCAAAGAGAAGCCTGGAAGTCTTTGGCAGCAGACGTGAGAACCCTAATATGAAATGTACAAGGTTTGTAAGTAACAGGTAGCAATAGCATGCAGTTTCTGGCTTTTCTAAGGTCAGCCTAAATCATGTAGCCAGCTAATGGGGGAAGGCATCACCCCCTTCAGGTTGAAGTCACAAACATCCAGGTCACAGCTGGTTCTTAGTAAGATGTTGTCTTAACTGTATCATCACAAATATGTTTGTAGTGCTTGTGTTTACATATAGAAGAATATCACATAGCTTTTTTTTTTTTTTTCTCCTTCTAGGAACATTGGTATATTCTACATCAAGATTGTCACACTATGAATCTATTCACAAATTCCTCCTGCGGTATACCTATACAGGTTTTGGTTTTCAAAATTCTATGAAGTTATCAAGCAAAAGAAACTTCAAAAGATATAAAGCACACAAATACTTTATTAATGCAGCTCTCACTATTCACAACTTAATAGAAAAAAAAAATAACATTGTTTTCATTTATAAATACATAAACCAAGCCTTTCTATATCTTTATTTGAAGCATATATAACGGATTTCTCATTCCTGTAGAAGCTGGGTTTTTGTAAAAAGTAAAGTTTAAATAAGTTGATAGCTATCTTACAGATTTCAACTGTTTCCTGTATGTCGGTTAGAAATATGGTCTATTGTTTTTTCTCCCTACTTTCACATCTCTGGAAAATGTGTAATTATAGAATAATTGCATGTATTGTTATTTACTTCTTCTACACCAAAAGAATACCATCTAACAACTGTTTCTGTGATGTTAGCTGTGCTAGCATTTTTGGTGTTAATCAGAGAAGCCCCAGTTGAGATAGAAGAGTTCCATGAAAAATAAAAAAGCCTTGCAAGATACAAAATCTTCATTTTTCTCATCTTGCCTTTGTCTCTGAAGATCATCTTTCCTTTTTCTCTCTTAATAGCCAATCATCTAGACTTTCCATTAACTCAAATGGGAGTGAACAAAATAATCTTACCATTTTAATACATTATGTACCTACTGTAAACTGCAATAAAAGTTTTCTTATATTATTATTACTATTCATAAAGATGCAATATAATGTACGTCTACAGAAAACAAACCCATAGAATCATTTAGGTTGGAAAAGAATTTTAAGATCGAGTCCTACTTTAAACCTAACACTGTCAAGTCTACCACTAAACCATGTCCCTAAGCACCAGATTTAAGTCTTTTAAGTACCTCCAGGAATGGTGACTCCACCACTTCCCTGGGCAGCCTTTTCCAATGCCTGATAACCATTTCAGTGAATACATTTTTTCTAATCTAAACCTCTCTGGGCACAACTTGAGGCCATTTCCTCTCATCCTATCATTTGTTACTTGGGAGAAGAGACCACCACCCACCTTGCTACTCATTTCAGGTAGTTGTAGAGAGCAATAAGGTCTCCCCTGAGCCTACTTTTTGCCAAACTAAACAGCCTCAGTTCCCTCAGCTGCTCCTTACAGGACTTGCACTCTAGACCCTTCACCAGCTTCGTAGCTCTTCTTTGGACATGGTCCAGCACCTCAATGTCTGCCTTGTAAAGAGGGACCCCAAACTGAACACAGTACACAATAGTACATTCAAATAGTACACTCAGAAGTGTTCTATAGTACTACACATACAGTTGGTGAGTTTGGGTATAAAAAGCATGCTACCTTCATGGGATTGTGAATCCTTGGTTGATATTTCGTGATGGCCATCTTCATCTATGTCAAAATGCACTGTTTTTGAATCTTCAGTCAGTATATAGCATTTCAGTGTTTTTCGCAGAATAAACACTAATCAAAAATGAGTTGTAATTAATTTAACTAGCAACAGAAAAATGGCAAAATTCTGTAATAAAAAGATCAAGTGTGTTTTTACAGCAATCTTTGCTTGATAATCTCGGTATATTTGAACTATGAACAGTATAGCCAAAATAGAAATTACACAGTAGGCTTAAGCAGCTGTTTTTGAGGCTTGATGATGGTGTGAAGAAGCAAAGCCAAGATTTCTTTGCTTGGAAGGTTATCTCAGGAGAAGAAGAGATGTATGCTGAAAATGTATTTTGGAGAGTTAACATGTGCAAAGTTGAGCTTGAAAAAATAGCTTCCAATCCAAGAGCCTGAGGGACAGTGTTAGAAGGGGGATTGTGGACAACTTGCAGACAGTTGTGTTAAAGGAGACTAATGGGGATGGGAGGAATTTGAAAATGAGAGAGGGGGCCTGAATTAGCAGTTGGGTGGTGAATGAGTAGACTTACAATGGGAGAGAGAATCCTGTGGGGAGCCACAGCCAGAGACACGTTGTGCACAGGAGCCTGCACATGGAAAGAGATGGGAAAAACATGGAGTTATAAGTTTTCATTCTGACAAAGAGATGAAGCAGGCAAAGTATCTCTGGAGTATACAGTTTCTAGACTAGTTTCCTTTATTTCATAGATAAGTACTTGCCTGTTTCCCAATTTTGCACTTTGAAAATTGGATCTGTATACAGATGAGTGTTTTTGGTTAGAGCACATATGGCTACCTAAAATAGCAGCATTTATTTTGGGGATCTGACATCTCTTACTGAAAAAAAACCCAAAGAAACCCCAAAGGTCTTCATAGCTAAAAGCTTTCAGGAGGGAAATTGTTCCCTATCACTAGTGAACGCAACTGTGTTGTTCTGAATGTCAGAAGGATATATAGGTCCAGCCAGTTGGGTGTCAAACACCTACAGAGTAACACTATAAGGTAAAATTTTGATTGTGTTAGGATGAACATTGTTTTACTTTGGAATATGTTTGTTACTTTCAAATTCAGTTAAGACATGTCTGAGACCACACAGACCTCCAGGGTATGTTGTAAGATAAACAGTTCTTTCTTTGCCAGAACAATTAGGCAAGTAAACCAGGATACTCAAAGTGCACCAGCAGTGACATAATGTTCTGGGAATGCTTGGCTTCATCAAAAAGTTTGTTACTCATTTTACATTGATATATCTCTTCTGAAACATCTGTATTTAAGCAGATGTTTTAAAAAATAGAGTTGTTTTTGAGAAGATTTGTTTTCATCCTGTTTAGGCTGAGCAGAATCTCTGCATTTACAGTCAAAAAAAGAGATGAATGATGCACACCCTGACAGCCTGAGTCGCACCCTCCAGAAGTGAGAGGTCTGACACGTCCTGTGTTGGACCTTCAGCACATGCACAGCAGATCTATTTGTGGGCAAAAGACTTCTCTTCAAAGGCCTGGCAACTAAGGCTATCCGGCTTCCAGGAAAAAAAGACGGGTTGTTCTAAAAAGCAACAGGACAACAACTACAATAATCAATACAGCAACTCTTTAAAAAATTGTTATAGTAGTTGTAGTGTAAGAATTCTACTTTTAACTAAAATTACGATAACTAGTACAGTGCCCAAAATAAAACAGTTAGCAGGCCTGATACATCATTCCCTCTTTCCAGGGAGGTATATATGTGTTTTAGGAATTACTGGTGGTATGACAAATCTAATGTCACTATTTTGAGGAGTGTTTCTTTGCTGATTCTTTTAAAGACACCTTTCATTTTTTTCTTTCTCCAGGTATTTTTGTTTTTTTAACTTATTACAGATAAATTGTTCCAGATACTTAATTTGGTTGTATTCTGCCTTGGATTGGAATAATCTTTCCAAGATAACAAGCATATCTGTCACCCAGGAAAGAGTTACCTGACTTTCCAGAAGCACTTTTCTGAACAGATTGCCTTCCATGGAGACATACTTCATAAGGCTTTTCGCGGCCTGAGTGGAGCAGCATTGTGGAAGCACTTGAGAAATCCTGATAACATGAGTTGCCTCTCTTTTCCATTTCTAAAGAAGGAGTGAGAATTCGTCACAATACTTCATGTTTTGGTTGAGAAATGAGTTTGCAAGGAGTATAAATTTGATAAATGCCAATTAAAGAAAGCAGGGTAAACTCAATAAATGTTTCACTGCTTGCATGACCCGAGCAAGTCAAGCATGTCTTGCAAGGCAAAAATGGTGAGTCTGCAGTGACAGTAAATCAGTTATCTATCTGCTCTTCCACTGTGATGCAGGTTATCATGGATACAGTTCTGTTGAAGGAATATATTTTAAAATACTTCCCCCTAGATAAAATAAAAGCAGTTCATACGACTTCAATTTAATTTATTTATGCTTCTTATCATAGGTAGCTATCTACACTTTGTCAGCTGGGTTGAAAAATTATGTTCTTTTTGTCCTTCAGAATATACTCTAAGATAATTTTCAAATCATTCATAAGTGATCAAAGATGATGCTAACTTCAACATGGCATAATCTGACTCTCAGTAAAGACATGTAGCCATATTGCAGTCTTAAACCAAGGTTCAGGAAATGTTATTTCAGTGATGAGGAGTAACATTTGGAAATTTGAGGAATATATTAGAATTATTAATGATTATCACAAGCAATCAGAAGAAAACTAATCTCCTACCTTTAGTGGGCATTCATATTTTCAAATTACTGTTTTCTTTACAATTCAATAATTTTACTTCAATGTACTCTGCGTTTTTCCAATGATGTTGTATTTGTAACTATATTTAAAAAAAGGTTCTTCAGTTTTTGAAGGCTAAATGAATAAAACGATTTTAGCATTACCTAGAGGAGCTATCCTAAGGAGTTTGGTGTCTAAGAATGGGAACTACAGACTGAGGAACTACCCAAGCAGCTAACAAGATATCCTGAGGATTCAGCTTAAATCACTTTTTTTCTGAAAGAAAAGCTAAGGACCTTACTGCGATTATGAAGAAAGGGAAACTGGAATTCTGAAGTCTAAATACTCTCCTGAAGTCAACTGTTTATGACAACTGTTTATGGCAAGTCCAGATATAATTTTAGCCCCACATAATTTTGCACAGAATAAGTAAGTATCAATAAGGCCAGAGAGATCATGGCTCTGACACTAGTGTAATGATTTGTGAATTCACCTGGGGGAGGGGAGTTCTGTTTTCTGGTTTGGTTCAGCTCACTGATGCAAAATTTCATATTAAATATTTATGTGAAATTGTAGCAATGAAAGATTCCTGTCCCTGGCAATTCTGTTGTTACTAGACTACAAGGGCTAACTAAGGCTCTTTTTCATTCTGTTTGACTCTTTAGCTATAACTAAAAATTCAGTTAGGCCACTGAAAATTGAAACTTTTATTGGAAAAAATTAACTTATGCTTCCTAGTAAAGATGTTTTTCAAATGTCTGAAAGCTTGTAGTCAGGGGTAGAAAGCAAAAGCAGGGTCTGCTTCATCCTGCGGAAATTGCTTTATCACTGAGCATGCTAAGCAAAAGAGAAGACTCTTTGTGTTTATCCACTAAGTCTTAACTAGGACCTGACCTCTGCAGAATATGTGGGCAGTAACAGCAGCTTGTAGATCCTGAGAGACATCAGTGTGCTAGGTGTTCAGCATTAACAAAGCACCAAGACTTCGTAGATCTAGAATGCTCAAAACCAGATATTTAATCCCTTATAGAACATTTCTACTGAAAATGTAAGTGCAATTCTAGTTTGGCTGCACTTGATTAGAAGTTCTGAACATACCAATTCGTGTTTTTTATAGCCAGTGAAGCAGTCAGAGAACTGTCTTCTGTCATATACTGCAGTTACTAATGCAAATTTATGTTGAGCTAGTTCTAAATGCTTAATGATTTTTTTTTTTTGAGGACTAATGTGATATAATACAAACCACCTAGATTCAGAATCCTGCATCTGCATTATTTACACTCACAACTGTAAAACAAGAAGAAGGATGATTATAAGCCAGAACCCTGAAGAATTCCTAAAGACAGCAGGACAGCTCAAAGAAAGTTTCAGAAACATGCTTACAAAGTAAGTAATTTCTTAGGAAAACTTCTGTTGAGAAAGATAGACAGGTAATCTTGAAGTTATGAAGGATTGTACTTAAGTTTAATTGTTTTGGCTTGTTTGAACAAGTAGCAAATGGAAAAGTCCATGGTAGAACTTGACCTTTGTTAGCTCTCCAGAACAAATAAAGCTCTCTACAGTAAATAACAGAAGATTCCATAGCTTGAATTTCTCATGTTCCTTAAGACTGAGTGACATATATATAATCCCATTTAATAAGCCTTTCCTTTCATGCCATCTTCTTACATAGACGTCACCTACTCCCACTTTTTTCATTCTTACTCATAGTTGTAAGTGTTTTGTGTGTTTCCCTATTTATATTTCTTTGTGTTAATTTTCTTTCATGCCCATTTCTTCAGTCATCTCTTCTGTAGGATACATGCTGCTTGAAGAGGGCTGGGAAGAGCTGGACACTGTTCTTGGCTGCAGACCTAGTCAACCACTCTTTGTTTTGGAACCTTGGGTCTGTTTCGTTTTGCTTTGCATACAAGCTAACCACAAGTGAAGCAGAAAACTCAAGCTATAGCTCTTTAAACTGCTGAAATCAGATATGCTTAAGCAGGTTTGTGGCCAATGGCAACAAGATCACCCTAAAAGCACAGGCAGTTTGAATTTTTTTCCTGCTATGCAGACAATATTAATTCATTTATATGAAGTAAGCCAAGAAAATCTACTATATACCTTCTCTTGCACCCTTAGTGATCTTGTTTGTTCTTAGCCATCATTGTCTCTTCCACTTATCCCAGACACACTTGATCATAAAATTAAACAAAATTCAGTACATGAAAACAGAATTTAAATTTTTGGAGATCATTCTCATAGCGGTACAATCCAAATATTATTTCCTACTATGCTGGCATATTCATAACAAGGTTTGTCTAAGATCGATAAAGGATCAGATCCATTTTTGTTGAGTGTATTGTGTTACAGCTGACAGTCCTGCTTCCAAGGAGCATAAGTAACTCCTCCAAGTTTCTTGCAGTTTAACAGTGGATTAAAAATGAACTTTTGGCATCCTATAGCTAGTATATAATGAGATTATAATCTCATTCAAATCAGACAGACTTCATGAGGTCTGTACTCTAAACTAGATATAGGAAGATGAAAACAGACATAAACTAGACTAGGGAAGATATTTCAGAAGAAAACTTTAAAGTCAAATCGGAAAATCACTATTTGTTAAAATCTAAACAAGCAGTCTGATAAAATAATCTTAAATTGAAGCCTATTTAAAACCCTGCTGTAATCTTTGCTTACCTTATTTTGTCTGCTGTTTTCTCTGCTGGGGTATTTCTACTCACCAGAATGCTAGAAGCAGCTCTGTTACAGCCAATTTATTGCCTGAACACATGGCAGGAAGCCAAACCTCTTAATAAAAGAAAAGTCTGACGTGGACCTAATCTTTTAGATCTACATTCACTCATTTAAATCAACATTATCATGGCTCAAATTGCTGCAGGAATTCCAGGAGTGCTGGAAATAGTAAGAACAAACTTTTAAACATCTGTTTCTCAAAGATGCCTCAGAAGCTGTTTTCCCTGGAACCGTATGCGATTTTTTTAGCCAGTAGTGTAGTGCCTGAATACATTCATAAATACTATTCTAATATTTCATGTCACTGATATTGTTCTTACTATCTGCCATTCCTTCCAAGGCTGATTCAAGGGCAGGTGCTGGGTTTATGGTAATATAGACATATTAAAAGTAGGAGTGTAGCCTCAGTTGCAGGCAGCTTGAAACAAGTTAACTGCTTAAACATTTACCCAGCTATTAAATGGGCTTTGCAGGCATTGCACCAACAGCAATAGTTAGACTGCTTGTGACATGACTGAACTTTTTTAAAGTGGATGTGCTGTAATTCTTTGCCCATAAAGCCCAGAAGATGCTTTTTAACATACAAGAACTAGCTCTTTCATTATCACATTTGGCGTGTTTAGTTGGCTTTATTTATGTACCTATGTACAGTCCTAACCCTTCACTTACACATCAGTCCTCTCAATTCATACACACTAAATCAGTTTAATAAGTGAGCCTTGCATTTCTAAAGAGTGAATCATACTTTTATTCACCTCACTGAAATAATGAAAATCCTTTAAAAACAATGACAACTTCAGTTTTGCCAAAGTTTTCTTAAAATCAGGGAGCTATTGCTTTTATCTAAAATTTGTACATTCTGTCAAGCAAGTTCTATATTTTACCATGTCTGGTTTAGGAAAAGTCTTTTTTAGTTTATTTAGCCCTCAGTGGACATTGGTCCAGGTCAGTGGAAAGACTTGTTAAAAGGTATATTTAATGACAAAGCAATGTGAAACTTTGAAATCTCAAGTCTTTGGCTATTACTCAAGCAGACTGAAGAATACAGAAAAGATTCTAAATGTCTTCATGTAAGATTGTCATTTCAGTACAGGCAAAAATGCAATGAAAGATGTATGATGTGACAAAAGCATGTTTGTTTGTTTTTAATACAGTTGCTCAGAGGCTACACTGGGTCAAGACCTGATGACGCTGCATCAGCTGCGTTATTTGGCAAGGAGCAGATGAATCCAGGTTGCAAGATGTAGACTACATGTATGTGAACCATCCTTACAGGCTGCATCTGTTCCTGGACCATGAAGTAACATTACAGCTTTAAGTGAAGTGTTTGTGGTCTCCACAGCCACAGTGCGGATTTTTTTTTTTAATTTTAAATGACCAACTGCATAAACATTATAATGCATTACTGTAAAATAGCTGAATAATAACATAAACCATCAGCAACCACAAAAAGAAACAATCATAAACTAATTCTAATTGATACAATCTGTGCAGTGTAAGTAATACAAATACTGAGGATATATCCACTGCAGCTGGCCTTTTATCTTAGCCTTGACAGTTTATTTTAGACTTCATTATTGTTTAGACTGTAATTGGCTATGTCATCGAGCATTTCTGGATCTGAAAAGCCTTTCTAAATCCAGATCAGCAGTGGTCTTCAGCAATAAATACAGGTTTTGCTTTATTTTATCATATCTCAAAGTTTGGTGTTGGCAGGAAGCTTAGTAATGAACCAGCTGTGGAGCACTTTTCCTGATCAGCACATGCTCCCACCAGCAATAACATCAACAAAAGCAGGAGCAACTGATGAGGAATTTTTGCAGGTCCTGATGAAAAATACCAAATCATTGTGGGAAAAGTACTATTAGGGGGGACCAACTGCTCCACTGGAGAGGGAACTGGGAGGGGAGGACACTCATCTGGAGAGCTCTGCACCCTTTTCTTCCTGGCTGGCCACTGGGAAGCATTTTCCATTCTCTCTGTCTCTCTCTCCAATCCCTTCCATCTCTCTTTCTTTCTCCTTCTTGGCACCTACTTCTCCTTTTCCCTTTCTGTCACTCTATCTGTCTCTCTTTTTACTTGTTTTGTTTTGTTTTCTTAGCTTCACCATTAAGAGTCGACATATTTCATCAGCTGCAGATCCTGCTAATAACAGCATCCCCACAGTTACAATGCTAGGTCCAGTCCTCCACTCGACATATCTTCAAAATTTTCTTCTAATTGAAATTAATATCTCATATTAAATTATCTTTGAAGGCAATAGCCTTTAGTAAACTGGCATACTGAAATAAATGCCTACAAAATTACTATAAACTTAGTTTTAGTATAATTATTAGTTTCTAAATTATTTGTATTTTGAAGCTTTTCAGCCAAAGTTCTTGTAAAAGCCAGTTAAAGCTTTTCATTATATTTGTGTTATTGTGCCATATAGTGCTTAATTTTTTACTGTTGCCCAAGAGAGTGATGAAAACAGCCTAGTACCTAAGCATTATCTGCATTAATAAGACATACTGACATGTAGAATGACTGGATGGAAAGCAACAAGGAAAACAACTGCCTAAAACTGTTTGGATTTGGTTGGGGTTTTTTTAGGTAAAATTATATTTATCTGCAAAAGTCAATATCTGCAGCAATGAGAAGAAGCAAAATGTTTCCTGGTACCACATGCTATTGCATTAACAATATTGAACATATAGCAAATACCAGCAACTACATTTTATTAGCCAGTTAATTTGCAAACAATTTGCAGGAAACCTAACTCAAAGTTTCCCAAGCAGGAACAAAACTGAAACACAACCAATAGACTGTACTAGGAAAAAAACCAACAAAACAAAAAAAACCCTAAAACTTATTTCTAATTCCAACTCCAGTATATTGCCAGATTTCCACTGGGGAAAAGTTTAGTCACAAATAATACTATTCTGAAGAAAGCCTATCAAAAACATTTTCAGTGAAAAGTGATTTAAAACATTAAAACAGACGTGAAAAATAGGATTTTCAGATTTTGGAAGTGTCAGGTCAAAATTACTGTAGTTTTGAATCCAGAATTTCTTATGTAAAATTTAGTGACTTACTATTAGACAATACAGGTTATATTTCAATTATAGCAGAACATATATTATTATTTGTATGAGAAGTTCCTCTTTTTCTTCACACTGAGGTCTTTCTCACCCAAAGGCATGAAGACATCAAACTAAATATATTTAGCAGCTCACTGAAACAAACTGACAAGGCAATCAATAAGTTCATCTTTTTCTTGGAAACTGTAGAGTTTTATAATGCTATAAGAACATTTTAACATAAGCATATAACAGTCATCTTTATCTTACTTCACATCCTGTTTACATAGTATGCCAAAGACATACATAGGACTAAACTGAGTCTACTGTAGCCTATCTATTGCTCACAGTACTTCCAAACTGTCATTAAATAATTCTGTTCTACTGTACAGTGAAGCTTTCTACTACTCAAAACTGTGGGCACTTATTTAAACCTCCATGTGTTTCTGTATACAACAGAAGACTAATGACCTAGTAATGCCTATGCTGACCACTGCTGTGAAGTCTACCATTTTTTTGAGAAACTTCTGTTCTTAAAAAAACACACACAAAGGTGGAAAAAAAAGACACTGTAAACAGAAGATATCTCTGCTCCAATGACATTTCACTGTTTTTTAAACATTTTTTTAAGTTTAGAATTCTTACACTGAATGTTATCCCAGTTGTTTTGTACTCATTATGGGGTACACGCTTCCAAGAGTAACAGACGGATGACATCTCTTGAACTTGAGATCACAGAAGTTGTTCTCTCTTCACTCTCTAGGGAACACACAGGCTCACAGAAGGGGTTCAGTAAAAGTGATCCACTGCACAATAATATGCTGCAATACCCAGAGGTGTTATAAGCCACGTGCTTTCATTGCATACAGAGGAAAACCTGAAGGCTGTCAGGATGTCTCCTTAGCCTACAGTACCTTCTCTTTCTTACATGCAAAATTGAGTGACATTAACTTTGGATTCACCCCTTCTATTCCAAAGGAGAGCAGGGCTAATTTCAAAAGAGAGTGGGGGTGACACACGATAAAGGGCCATTCCGGAAGTTTATGTTTTAATATTAGAAGTAACACAAAGGGAGGTCATGATGTATCTTTAAAAAGAGATCCGTTATTCTCTTTTTCTTTAGCTGTCTGGATTTCAATGGGGATTTTCAATGAGTCACAATGAAGGCTTACCCTCAGTAAAGAAGGATCCAGTCAGGGGACTTTTAAACAAACTGGATGTAAAAAAGCCCTTTGACTTAACAGAGGGCACCCACAAATTCTGAGGGTGCTGGCTAATGTCAGTGTAAGGTCACACTTGGTTATCTCTGGAAATCCATGGTGACTGGGAAGGGTTCCTGAGGATGGAAAGAGAGCAAATGTCACTCCTATATCCAAGCAGGATGGGAAGGAGGATTGTGGGAAGTACTGACCAGTTAGCTTCACCTTGATCCCAGAAAAAAAGTGAAACAAATGTTCTGGTTTGAGCTAAATAGAACTAAT
>NW_010181041.1:0-39496 GCF_000695765.1 Mesitornis unicolor
GTGCTCGGCCATCCAGCCAATTTTTAACCCATCCAAGCCATGCCCAGCAGAATGCTGTGGGAGACAGTGTCAAAGGCCTTACTAAAGTCCAGGTAGACAAACGTCCACAGCCTTCCCCTCATCCACCAAGCAGATCACCTCATCATAAAAGGAGATAAGATTAGTCAAGCAGGACCTGCGCTTCCTGAACCCATGCTGACTGGGCCTGATCGCTTGGTTGTCCTGCATGTGACATGTGATGGCACTCAGGGTGATCATCCGTGTAGCAAAGGCCCTATTCCTAAAACTTCATGCACAGATACAGGATGCAGAAGTCAACCTGAGAAATCATCTCCTCATATGAATAGCATTGCTAATCATTAGCAGACTACAGGCAATGACGTAAGATAGATGGCAACTCACTGATGTGCAGTTAAACTCTCATTAAAGCACGTGATGGAGTTCTTGTCATGGAGGTGTGCGTTGTTATATGAATGCTGTTCTGTCCACTTCTTCTTCCCCACTGTCTGCATCTCATAAGACCTGGGAAAATTCACGTTTCTAAGGGAGATTCGTAGATTAGATTTTTATTTTTTTTTTAGTTACCAACAGGATGCACATTCCTTTACTTTCTGCAGTATTCAGAAGTTGAAATAAGTATTTCTCCATGGTGCAGCAAAGCCTATGTGGTTGTCCTGGTTTGACCTAAATAGAACTAATTTTCTATTTAGTGATTTTACTTTTCAGCTAAGTCTCTTCTAAGTGGCTCTACTGTCTGAAACTAACTGCATGTTTCTCCAGACAGTGTTCACTTCTACAAATGATAATGCTTGTATGTTATGTAAACATCACAAGATAGAGAAGAAACATTCTGAGAAACATTTGGCAGCCTCATTAGTTCTCTGTCATTACTGGATGCTGGAAAGCTGTATAATTATGTCTTGATGGATGGATTGGAGATGGATGAAGCAATAAAGGAAGCTGTTATCAATGGTGGAAGCAGATAAGTAGTATCTGCCCTATGCATTAGGTACTTGCTGGGCTTTGCACAACCTTTCTGAAACATGGTGAAGGAATCTCACCTAAGAGTGTTAGAGTAAAGCAAGCAGACTTTCTGAATGGTCAGAAGAGTTGGAGGAGCAGCCACTGTAAAACTTTATAACTGATGAGGAACATGAGCTCAAAAACACACTGTGCAGTTCCTTTAGGATTTGTGTTTGTCTTGCAGATTAGTTTCATTTGGCTTCTTTATGTAGTATGCTTCTTGAAAGGCTTTACGCTGCTTTGTGTGAGGATTTGCTCATACCTCTTGCAAGACTTTTATGAAATTTTAAGATAATTTCATGACATTTTAAAATATTTTTAATAAATCAGAAACTATGTTGCAAGCTAGAGAGAAAATTCTTAGTGAATGTACCACCATGCTAATTTTAAAGCTAGTGCAGATTAAAAGGAAATAGAATAGGGAAGCAACAAGCGGGCATAGGGTGGACCTGTGGTTTGGACTGCAGGGCCTTTTTCTTGGAACTGAATAAATAAAGGCTTTTGAGGCCCTAGAGGGTTTCAAAGGCCTCAAGAAATAACTTTTTCATGGTACCACTATAATAAAATAATTATTTGCCTTTGTAATTCACCCTAGAGCTGTGTTTCTTATGTCTTTCCTCCATTCACATCTTTGCACAATTCCCTCTACTTGTCTATATTTTCTTCTCTGTCAAAATGCTCCGATGAAGTTACTAAGTACTGCCCTTTACCGCTTCTTCTATATAAAGATTCTCTGGATGTTTCTGCAGTAAGAAAATCCCCATACCTGAGCCTCACATCACATTGCATGCTAAGAGGAAGACTGAGACAACACTGATACAGTATTTGTTCCAAGTCTGTTATCTTCACCAGCAGGGATAACAGTCTGTATTTTTGTCACATTTTTTATTTCCATTCTCAGAGGATCTGTCACATCGTAGGGAAGATTGGTAAGGAAAAAAGTGGCTTAATACTTTCTGTCCTATTTCTATAGGATTTTTATGATGATGGAAAGATATGAGGTATTATGACAGAGCCCTGTATTTGTGTGTGTTGAGACAACTGTCTGACTTGAAAATCAAAAAAGTATATGAGAGGGAAAATCATTTTAATACAAAAATTAAAGTGCAAACTAAATTTCTGGGGTATAGCCCCTTAGATGCTGAAATTCATACCATATAAGACCAGTCTTTGCCTCAAGTTATTATTTTACAACATTTGCACAGAATTAATAGGAAGTCACCATAATTACATTGAGCCCCAGGGAGCTGTCCAAGAATTCCTTTATAATGCCTTAAAATTCATCTGTGTTTTGATACTTCTTTATAGCCTGAGTTGGGAAATTTACATCATATAATCTCAGAATACTTAAAAGCTGAGCATATATAGATGAAACCAGGAACCAAATTATTTTCCCTCTGGTTTTTTATTTCTTCTGTCTCTGTTGTTGTTATGCACTGGTGGTCATTTTTAGCCTCAATGATGCCATCATCTTGCCTGCAAATATCTAAAGCACATCAAGCAAGGAAGGAGAGCAAATATTAAGCAGTACAGGGAGGTATCGGATGTTCAGCCTGATGTATTTGGCCAATATAAAAAATAGATATTCAGAGAAATACTCTGTACAGAACTGTTCAGTCCTCAAAAATGATCACCATTTTGAATATTTTGGGGAATGAGAATTATTACAAGGCATCTAATGAATAGCCAGATATGGTGATGCCGTGATGGTACCTTAGAAAATTCCTTTTAGGGCCCAGCATTATGATATTGAAAGGAAATTCCTCTCTAATCCCATCAGTTTCTCCTGCTATCCAGCTAGTCAAGGTGTGCATCATGTTCTTGAGTTGCCTTGGGTCAAAGCAAGCTATCTACATCTCAACCCCTAATTGATATCCATGGGATGTCTACCTTATCACAGAATCACAGAATATTAGGAGTTGGAAGGGACCTCAAAAGATCATCCAGTCCAACCCCCCTGCCAGAGCAGGATCACCTAGACTAGGTCACACAGGAACATGTCCAGGCAGGTTTTGAATGTCTCCAGAGAAGGAGAGTCCACAACCTCTCGGGGCAGCCTGTTCCAGTGCTCTGTCACCCTCACAGTGAAAAAGTTTTTCCTCATGTTCACATGGAACCTCCTATGCTTCAGCTTGCTCCCGTTGCCCCTTGTCCTGTCATTGGCTGTCACTGAGAAGAGCCTGGCTCGTTCCTCCTGACACTCACCCTTTACAAATTTATAAACATTAATGAGGTCACCCCTCAGTCTCCTCTTCTCCAAGATAAAGAGACCCAGCTCCCTCAGCTGCTCCTCATAAGAGAGATGCTCCACTCCCTCAATCCCTTATGTCAGGGGCTAGCTGGTTGCTTCTTTTGCAACATGATGGCTCACCAGCTTGAATAGCACCCTGCAAAGCTCTCCTCAGGGTCCTCGTATTTCTAAAAGCCCTACCAGAGGTGTGCTTTTTGCTGAAGACCAACTAAGAATATAAGTGTGTCCTTTTTATTTCATCCAGCTCTGAGGTCTCCAGGTCACTGGTGTACAGATGAGTTTGTACAAACCCTTCTCTCTAAAGTAATGAGGAAGTCCAAGGTCTTGGCTCCAAATTATGCATAAGCATGGACTCAGGGTGCCATATGATGGCTGCAGCATAAGGCAAGTGTGAACTTGCTACAGGCTAGAATCGAAAATGGGCATGGTTGTCTGCCTTAAAGCATTTAAACAAAGAAGTGACATCCAATTAAGATGTTCTCTGACAGTAGGGGCACATCAGTAAACAGTCATGTTTGTTCTGCTACCCAGTTAAGCTTCATGATATACCTGCATGAAGACAACCAGAGGCAGAAGAATTGGTTTAAAATAAGGATGTTCCTTCATTTGTTACAAAAATGTGTACTTCAAATGTCTGTAAATTTACTTCCAAACACAGTGAGATAATGAATACTGAGACCTTAGATGACTTCAGATAAAACTTTCTGAATTATGGATGCCATGAATTTTACTAAGGGGGTTAAAAAAAATAAAATCACACTAACCTGAAAGAATTTCAGGAGCAGAGAAGCCTTAGGAGAGATCTGGTTTGTGATGGAGTGCTTTTCCCAAAAGCTTTCTTTTTCTTGTCTCCAGTGACTGAATCTGAAGTGTCCTTATTGCTCTCTCATACTTGTAGAGAGGGTTTATAAAGAGAAAATATTTCTGCTTTTAGTTACTGAAAAGTCACAGTATTTTCAGATTTACATGTATCAGGGTAGTCTGGATTTTTTTTTTTTGAGCAGTACTAATTAGTTTGAAATACTGTTTCATGACATGTAAGAAAAATATACAGTACGTTACAGTGAATACATACACAATATACTCTCTCTTGCTGTAGGACATTTTGACCTTTCTACTTCAAGTTTTTTTCCCCAGTACTATAACTTTTATCTTTATCTTTTGTTCAGAAACCTAAGCTTTTTACTATCACATCACAGGCTGGTGGTGTATGCATAAATGTTATCTTGTGTGAGAACACCACCAGTTGTGCATACACAGAATCAGGACTTCGAAGCCTGAGATTCCATCTCATCAGTCTAGAATACTAATTCTTCAGTCTCAAGAAAGCATTTCTAAGTACAAATATCCAGTTCAACATTTTCCACTGATATCAAGTACCATCAATTTGTAGAAAGAGCAGATACTTACAATGCGAAGTTCAGGTGCAAAAACTACAAAGCATTCAAAAAACTCATTCAAGAAAGACATTTGCCCATGCTTGAGGAAGTTAGAGTCATTTATTGTCAAGATACTCAGTTATTCTTTTATGCTTATCCTTTTTATGAGGGCATGTCAAGAGTAGAATAGGAAGGCCAGTTTTCCTACAACATGTATTTTCATCACCTCCTACTTTTCAAGAGGAGTAGTTTTGTAACAAATATTAAGCCATAGAGATAAATGTTTTATTAAGTGAAACATTTAATTACTGTTGATTTGATACTGCGTATATAGATTGATAACATTTATTTCAAGATTAACTCCTTATGTCTTTGGTGAAATTTAAATTACAGGTAACCAGAATGTGTATTATTTTATTATTATTAATAATGTTGTTGTTGTTGTTAATATTTCAGCAGAAATTAGCTAATGTCTATAATGAAAAGAACAGAAAGAATAATGCTATTATCATTAAATAATGATATTTATTCCCAGAGAGGTTGTGGAGTCTCCTTCTCTGGACACATTCAGGACTCGCCTGGACACATTCCTGTGTGACCTAGTCTAGGTGATCCTGCTCTGGCAGGGATGCTGGACTGGATGATCTTTCAAGGTCTCTTCCAACTCCTAATATTCTGTGATTCTGTGATTAAATGAGAATATAGTATATTCTTCATGGTAAAGGTCAGGTTTTGAGATGAGAATGAAATTCTAACACAGGAGTTCATTATGCAAGGAAGCCAGAAGTTCTGTTGTTTCAGTGATGCAGTAGCAGGGGCTTAGAAGAGCTATGACCTTACTTATGCAAGAAGAAACAAAAGAAGCCTGTCGTAGTCAAGAAGCTGATTGACAGTATTTCCATTCCTCAGTATACAACAATGTGAAGAGTATTTGCTTTGCATTCTCTGAGTTTTCAAGGGTCATGTTTTTAACTTCTCCCTCCAAGTGTGAGGGGCAGAAATCTTTTTTCCCGAATGAAAACCAAGACTCTCACATAGTCATATGATGCTAGAAGCTTAGATTTTTCAAAATCATATTAAATTTTGATAGCATTGCTAATATTACTTTGCTAAGCTAAAATCTTTGTCAAAATTAAACTCAAAATGTCAGGGATGAGATAACCAAGAGCTGAATTATGAATGAAGTAAAAATTTCTGTTTCGTTATTTAGAAATAGTGATTACATATGAGCTACATTGTACCACTTCTTACTGAAACACAGTGTTTCCTGTTACTTATGCCTTTGACAACATTTATTTTGTTGAGGTTGTCATTTTCCATGGCAGGTGTGTGTGTCAATACTTCCCTTACTTTTATTAGCATGGGATCAGCCATTTCTAAAACAGAGGTTACAGTGAGTATGACGGTATTTAACAATTCTTAGTGCCTTTCCTTTGCATTGCTGGGGTCCATGGCACAGCAAAGCTGGGTTTTTCAGTCACGTGCTTCCCGGAGCAAACGCTCACTTTCTATACTAAATCTAAGTGGTCTAGACACAAAGCTATTAGATAAAACACCTTCACAGCTTTCCACAGCACTTCTTTCTACAGAACTCAATCCACAGTCATTGCAATAACATCATCTGATCAGCAGTAGGGCAAAATTGTGACTCCATATGACATTTGATATGAGATAGGTATTAGACAGTCTTCAGAGGGGAAATTCATGCCCAGTGTTTCTGGGCATGACCAGAATTAGCTTAAGCTTGTGCAGAAATTTAATATTGAAAGCAGAAGTCACTTCACAGTTTTTTCACAACAGTTTTTGAGGACCTCAAAAATGGGACTGAGTTGCTGAAAGTGTCAGTTAGGTGGCTAAAGCCTTTTTTGAGATGTTTTCTTATCATACCCTAAATAATATGAGTATGTTCATATCCAGGCCAGATGACACTGTTCTCTTAACTGTCTATTTCCAGCTATTTGAGGCTTGGCTTCTCAATTTTAATGCTCTTCTAATACATAGCTTTTTCTATATTTATTTAAGATGCACTTAAGTCTTCTAAAGGTGTTAACCAACAATGGACTTCGGTTGGAGTGCTGAGCAGTGTGCAGTGCTGAAAGAAAAGCCCACACTGTATACCTAAAGAGCAGGAAGTTCATTTTCACTCAGGATAAAGAAGTCATTAAAAATCAATTGCCTTCACAGAGAACAGATGAGTTGAATTAAATTATGAAAAACAGGATCAATGTTTCTGAAAGCTGTAGAAAACTGTCTGACCTGGATCAGGCTTACTGAGCTATCAAGCAGATAAAAGACCATAATGGATTTTAGTTCTGGCAAATAAGCATAGCATGATGAATAGCAAAGAGTGCTGGTCAACAGTTAAAGGAAAAACAATCCAGAAAAAAAGGTATCTGAGATGTACAAGAACAGCTGTTAAACAGGCAGTAACATAAATGTATTGGATTTTGAAACCCTTAGACTGTGAAAATGAGTTGCAAAGGTGTCCAGAATCAATGAATGTAAAAAAAAACCATCATAGAACATGGTATGATAAACTGTGTGATGTGAAAGAGAAATGTCCCACTTAACTGGAAAAAGGGCCCAGTTGCATTATTCAATATAAACAATGAGAGAAAGGTCTTATAATGGTATTTTGACAGATGTCTTTTAAAAGCCTTATAATCGAGTATTAAATTAATCCCTAAAGCTAAACTGTATTCTCCATGTATTTTTCCCCTGCCTCCATAGCTCTTCAAACATTTGACAGAGGATAACAGGGACCATATTAACCATATTACAGGCAAAATAATGCCTACAAGTCAAACTCTCTGATGTGCACAGAACATATTAATTCAAAGTATATTATTTCTGAACCACTGCCTGCACTTATAGCTCAGGCTCTTCTAACTTTATTAACCATTATTCCTTTTACCATAAAATATCTTGAACCATATGGAAGAGAAAACCAAAAAGACTCCGGTAAAAGTCATTACCAACAGTAAGAGAGCTGTTAAAATAGAAACCAACAAGAAAGACGAGACCCATAAGATCTGTCCGTACTTGAGTCAGTGCAGCACTGTTTCCAAATGCAGGGATAGCAGTGATTGTGCAGTGGGGCTGTTCTGCAAGCGAATATCAGTCTATTCCAGACTTCAGTGTAGCTCCCTTTGGTGTCTCAGCCCAGGCATGTTGCACAGGCATGCCTCTCTGCAGGAACAGGAGGGCATGGTTGTGTGCACCTGTGGATCCTTACTGTTAGCACGGTGTGCTGCATGAAATTCTGCCATGTAATGAGAGATTGCTCCTTCTTCCTATTATCATCCCTCCTGTAAATAAATCCCCTGACTCCCCTCTTCAAATATTTGCCAGCTTGCAGAACCCCTTTCTAATCACCTCGTAATTAAACTGCAGTGCTTTATACTCCACTTCAGCATTCAGGGCCTCCAGTCTTGGTTGCTCTTTGCTGAACTCCCTCCACTTTGTCATCATCATGCTTCATAAGTATATTTCTTAATCCACGTACCTATAAGCAGAATAATGGAAAACAGAAAAGCTTGCACAAAAGAAAAAGAATACTGGTAGCAGCAAAAGCAGGCATGTAGCTCTTACTCACCTAATTGGCAATTAAAAAGGAATGCTTAAGAAAGAAATGTGTTTCTTTCACTCTCAACATAGAAGTAGCAGCAGCAATGTTACTTTGAGAAGCCTAGCTCTTGCATTGGCATATATCCTTTCATCTGGAAGTCTTCCACTGGCTATTAGAGTCAGAGCCCAAACTTCGTTTTCTCTTCTTAGTTTGGCTTAATGTTTTACATTGAAAAGGAAAATAAGGGGAAAAAAAAAGCAGCAGCTGCTGCAGCTTCTGACAGCACCAACTTGTGGGGAGGGGACATGGCAAAAGACAGATATCAGAAAACCTTAATGCCATCTCATCTGAGGAGATGCTTTTCATAGAGCATGCAGCCTGTGAAACACTTTGTCACAAAGTACTATAGAGTACATAAAGAGTTTAAAAGAATCCTGGTAGAGATGGGCTGGTGGGCTACAGACATGCAGTTTAGTAACTCAGACATTAAAATACAAGGAGTTAGAAGGAGATGATCCACTAGGAAGAAGGTCAGAAGGAAGTGACCCACTAACCAGTAAAGACAGAAAAAAGTGCTTCTGTGGATGGTTGAGATTAAAAGATTGGTTTCTATCTCCCTCTTCATCACCTATTAACACCACCTATTACCATCAGGACCACCAGCCCCACATTAGGAGTATCCTCAGCAGTTATAACTTTCTCTGCCTTCCTATAGTTTTAAGGCCAATGCCCACAAGTATGGGCCACTTGTGTCCACCTGAACAGTAGTAAAAGCTATAAGCATGACTACAAAATTATTCCAGCTTGGTCCTGAGAACTTAGAGATCTTACCAAATTCCCAAACATAGCAGCTTACAAAGAGACAGAAAACCCATGACACTTCTGAGGCTGAGAGGAGTCACTGGTCATTGTTTCAAGGGCTTTCGCTGAGCCCTGACTTTCCCCAGCTGAGTCTTTCTGCACCCAGCTAGGGTAAGGTCTGAGAGTGGTGTGGCCAGAGACCGGAGACAAAACCCACAGTGTATTTGGAATGTATAAACACATACTTTCTGCCTCATCTCCATCAAGTCAGTTAAACTGTAGTGCTATATAAGTGATTGGGCTCAGTCCTTGGGTGAAATTCATTTGGTTATCTAGGAGGTCAGATCTGAAGCTCCTATCTGATTCCAAATATATTTCCATATGTCTTCACGCAGCTCACACATGTAATATTAGGCTCTGTTCTACTATGACTGATTGTGAATGACTGATACAGAGATGATTATGCTTCCAAATCACGACACTTTAAATTACCATTTTTGTTCATTCACAAGAACTGAATCCACAGAATGATTGTCATCGTCTGACATATTTATCATTGTCAGACTGAGCCTGCTATCTCTACATTGCAGGTTTCCACTGTTGCTCCTACAAACTTGCACAATGAAGTCACATCACGTGTCATGAAGCATTTGCTAACCTAGCTGCAAATCAAAAAGACAACAAATAGCATGACTACTTGTCCTTAAAAGTGACACATTTTTATTGAGCTTAGAAAACCTATACTTTCACTTGACAGCTTTGGGAGGCAGTTTAAATATCTTGTTCTGCTCTGTTTTCTAGTATTGTTTGAATAGTTATTTTAATGACAGGCAAATAATAATTTCCTCTGAAATCTACTGAAACATAGGATGGTGTGTTGGCGAACACTTTCTTATCTTTTTTTTTTTAATAAGGCAGAAAAGAACTATCTACAGACCTCCTGCTAAGTCAGTTTGTTTCCTATGGCATATTGCTCTTGCATGTGATTGAGTGTCTTTTTGGTGATAACATTATTATTTAAGCAAGTATTACTATTTAAGGCACAAGTAACTCATGCTTTTGTACCATTTGTGAGTGAATGCTGTATATTTTTAGTATCCATTCAATTGTATATGCTGTGCTGTAATGTTCAAAAATGAATTCATGGAAAGCATGATACAAAACCCATTAAAGTGAACAGAAAAACTCCTGCTGTTTTTCTGCCTCCCTAATTTTACAAGGTACCCATGATGTTAATATGAAAAGGAAGGAGAGAGACTCATGAACTCATTTAAATCGTTTCTTTGTGTCAGTAACTTTGAATGGGTTGACCCCTGCATTAAGGTATGACCTCACTGGCTGCTATGCAAGTAGAATAGTCCACACAATGGAAAGACTGCCACTGTCAAGGTCTTAAATACCATTGTGTTGCCATGTCTTGAGCTTTTGACAGGTTTTTAAAACCCAGTGTTGCCTCTGTTCATTCTGTGCCCCTACTGCAAGAGATTCTGCTCTGGGTTTTACCACACAGTTGACTGACATTTACAGAACTCCCAAATGGTGCTGGAAAAGTAGACACTTTGCAGGTCTAAGGGCAATATTTTAAATGACCACATTTTGAAGCAGCTTGAAATGGTTAAAAAAAAATTAATTCACTGACCAATTTCAACATCATTTAAGAAGCATTTCCAGGCCTGCTGCTGTCGAGTGGGAAGTTGTAGATCTGCAAGCTCTTTTGTCAAGGATTTGGAAATGGAGGTGGGAGGGAGGGAAAAGATAAGGGTTTGATTACAGTTGGAGTGTCCAAAATAGGAGCACACAGAAATTAAATGCTTCATGGATAACTGGACTTTCCTAGTGAGGCAGAAGGAGTCAAATAGCTGTTCCTAAACACTGGGGTGTTTGAGGATGGAACTGATACCTACTGGAAATGGCCCACATGTAAATGGTTTGACACAACAACTCTTATTAAATGACTTCCACATGAAGCTAAAACCCCACTGTTAATCCCTCCCACCAACAATGTTTTTCCAGGGCTTCAGATAAGGCTTCTCATGGTCAGGAGGTTTACTGTTTGGACTTATCCATTCAAGCTGTGAAAGTGGCCATAGAGACTACTGCCTCCTTCTCCTTGTGACTAAACTATGTTTGAAGGGGGAAAGGGATAAAACCAGGCTTGCCAGAGATAAGCCTGAGGGTTGCATGCCAATGTTTAAGGGATGGTATACTAGCGAGATCCTTTAGTCTGCCATCTCAGTGGAGGTAGGGGATGGAAATCCACATAGCAGCAAAGATGCAAAGGGTTATTGATGTGTTAGAAACCATGGAAATGCCTGAGAATGGTCATGTAAGAATTAGGGCTTTCTCCCCCAGAAAAGCTGCAGGATCAATAGCCCAACTGAAGTGCATCAACACCAATGCCCACAGCATGGGCAACAAACAGGAGGAGTTGAAGCCATTGTACAGCAGGAAAACTATGATATAGTTGCCATCATGGAAACATGGTGGGATGACTTGCACAACTGAAGTGCTGCAATGGATGACTATAAACTCTTCAGAAGGGATAGACAAGGAAGGAGAGGTGATGGGGTAGCCCTGTATGGTAAGGAGTGTTTTTACAGTCTAGAACTTAACAATGATGATGATAGGGTTGAGTGTTTACAGGTAAGAATTAGGGGGAAAAGCCAACAAGGCTGATACTGTGGTAGAAGTCTGTTATAGACCACCCAACCAGGATGAAGAGATAGATGAAATTTTCTATAAGCAGCTGGGAGAAGTTTCACAATTGCTAGCCCTCGTTCTTAATGGGGACTTTAGCTTACCAAGTATCTGCTGGAAATACAGTAGAGAGGAAACAGTTTAGGAGGTTCCTGTAGTGTGTGGAAGATTACTTCCTCACACAGCTGGTGAGTCAACCAACTAGGGAAGGAACCCTGCTGGACCTGTAACTTGCAAACATAGAACTTGGGTGATGTGATGTCTGGGGACATAGCAATCATGAAATGATAGAGTTTTCAATTCTTGGAGAAGTAAGGAGGAGGGTTAGCAGAACTGCGACCTTGGATTTCCAGAGGGAAAACTTTGGCCTGCTTAGGGCCCTGATGACAGGGTCCCTTGGGACGCAGTCTGGAAGGACAAAGTGGTCCAGGAAGGCTGGACATTCTTCAAGAAGGAAATCTTAAAGGTGCAGGAGGAGACTGTACTCATATGCCAAAAGTTGGGCTAGCAGGGAAGAAGACTGGCCTGACTGAACAGAGAGCTTTGGCTGAAACTCAGGAAAAAAAAAAGTCAAAACAAAACAAACAAACAAAAACCACAGAGTTTATAACCTTTGGAAGAAAGGGCAGGCAGCTCAGAAGGACTACAAGGTTGTCGTAAGTTTATGCAGGGAAAGAATTAGAAGGGACAAAGCCCAACTAGAACTTAATCTGGTTACTGCCATAAAATACAATAAAATTATTTCTACAAATATTTCTAACAATTATTTCTAACAAAAGGAGGGCTAGGAAGAATGTCCATCCTTTGTTGGGTGGAGGGGAAACAGTGACAAAGACTGAGGAAAAGGCTGAGATCCTTGATGCCTTCTTTGCCTCAGTCTTTAATAGTAAGACTAGTTGTTCTCAGGGTACTCAATCTGCTGAGCTAGAAGCAGGAACGGAGAGAATGAAGCCCCCATAATTGCAGGGGAAGTGGTTAGCGGCTTGCTACACTACTTAGACATAAACAAGTCTATGGGGCCAGATGAGATCCACCCAGGGGTACTGAGGGAGCTGGTGGAAGTGCTCACCAATCTACTTTCAATCATTTATCAGCAGCCCTTCCTAAATGTAAAGGTCCCATTTGGCTCGAGGTTAGCCAATGTGATGCCCATCTACAAGAAAGGCCAGAAGGCAGATCTGGGGAACTGCAGGCCTGTCAGTCTGACCTCAGTGCTGGAGAAGGTTATGGAGCAGATCATCTTGAATGCCATCAAGCGGAATGTACAGGACAACCAGGTTATCAGGCCCAATCAGCATGGGTTTATGAAGGACAGGTCCTGCTCAACTAACCTGATCTCCTTCTATGACAAGGTGACGCGTTTAGTGGATGAGGGAAAGGCCATGAATGTTGTCTATCCAGTATTTAGGAGAGCCTTTGACACCGTTTCCCACACCTTTCTCCTGGAGAAACTGGCTGCCCATGGCTTGGATGGGCATACACTTTGCTGGGTAAAATGCTGGCTGGATGGCCAGACCTAAAGAGTTGTGTTGAAGGGAGTTAAATCCAACTGGTGGCCAGTCATAAGTGGTGTTTTCCAGGGCTCAATATTGTGTTCAGTTCTGTTTACTATATCAATGGTCTGGACAAGGGGATTGAGTGCACCCTCAGTAAGTTTGCAGATGACACCAAGTTGGGCAGGAGTGTTGATCTGCCTGAGAGTAGACAGACTCTACAGAGGGACTTGGACAGGCGGTATTGATGGGCTGAGGCCAATTGCATGAGATTCAACAGCACTAATTGTCAGGTCCTGTATTTGAGTCACAACAAAGCCATGCAAAGCTATGGGCTTAGGGATGAGTTACCGGAAAGCTGCCCAGCGGAAAAGGACCCTGGTCAATAGCCAGCTGAATATGAGCCTACAATGTGCCCAGATGGCCAAGGAGGCCAGTAGCATCCTGGCTTGTGTCAAAAATCATGTTGCCAGCAGGACTAGGGAAGTGCTTGTCCCCTTGCACTTGGCAGTGCTGAGGCTGCACCTTGAATACTGTGTTGAGTTTTTGAGCCCTCAATACAAGAAGGACATTGAGACAATGGCACATGTCCAGAGAAGAGCAACAAAGCTGGTGAGGGGTCTGGAGCACAAATCTTATGAGGAGCAGCTGAGGGAACTGGGGTTGTTTAGCCTGGAGAAAAGAAAGCTCAGAGGAGACTTTACAACTACCTGAAAGGAGGTTGTAGTGAGGTGGAGGTTGGTCTCTTCTCCCAAGTAACAAGCAATAGGACGAGAGAAAATGGCCTTAAGTTGCACCAGGGGAAGTTTAGATTGGCTATTATGGAATATTTCTTCACCAAAAGGGTTGTCAAGCACTGGGACAGGCTGCCCAGGGAAGTGGTTGAGTTACTATCCCTGGACATATTTAAAAGATATGTGATGCCTGGGGACATGGTGTAGTGGTGGACTTAGCAGTGCTAGGATGACAGTTGGACTCGATGATCTTAAAGGTCTTTTTCAACACAAACAATTCTATGACTCTCTGACACTGAGTGCTGAGAATGTGTATTTTTAACTTTAGCAGTGGTGTTAAATGATGGTTTTTAATTTTAAGAAACTCTTTTCAAACTTCCTTTGGAACAGAAGAGAGGTATACCACTGTGGTAAAATAATTTTTTTTTCCTTTTTTTTTAAGAAAATACACTGAGAATGGAGCTGGGGGAATCTCATCTTTATCAAGAGATTATAATTTCAAATTAAGTCTGCATTGTGTGTTACTATAGAAACTCCCATTTTGTGGCATGTTTGTGGGGAAAAAGTCAAAAGTTGCATTTTAATGAAGGCAGATCACACATTAGCTTCCTCTGTAAAGCAAAATAAAATAGAAGTTTCTACCAAAAATTGAATAATTACCCAAAATAAGGTGAGCTAATTAAGGTCATGGGAAAGGGATATTAAATCCTGAAGTGACAATATGTCATGTTCATTTTTCAACACTAGTCTCCGCCTTACAGATTATGTATTAGATACTGCGGGAGTCTGATGGATTGAGAGGCTTGTTACCATGGCAATATTTGCTGCTTTGCTGGTATTCCCTACAGAAAGTAAAGGATTTTTTTTTCTGCTCAGTTAGACAAATTGGCTATATATAGCCAGAGATGTTGGAGAACTGAAACAGCAGAATCTGGTGGGGGGAGGCTGGGGGAAGGACTGACATTTATAAGTCATAAGAAATCACAATAGAACACATATCAGTGAGGAGTGAGGGTGGTTGCTGAAAGGGGGAAAGAGAAAAAGGAAGAGGGAAAGGAAGGAAGGAAGGAAGGAAGGAAGGAAGGAAGGAAGGAAGGAAGGAAGGAAGGAAGGAAGGAAGGAAGGAAGGAAGGAAGGAAGGAAGGAAGGAAGGAAGGAAGGAAGGAAGGAAGGAAGGAAGGAAGGATGCTTATATCATACATTCATAGTATATCTTGTTTTTAGGGTGAGGGAGGCCAGCAAAAGAGAACAGGTAGTGTTGCCTAAGAGAAAGCTACAGCTGCTGCTGATTTACTGTGCTTGAGGTGGTTTATAGCTTCAGAGAGAACTAAGAGGTAAAAACCTCTAAAATGAAAAAAAAAATTAGAATTACTTACCACTGAAACTGTCAGTGTAAATCACAATTTGAGCTCCAAATATAAGCCGCCGCCTTCTGTTCTTTTTTTTAAAAAAAAAAAAACAACAAAAAACCAACAAAAACCTAAAAACAAAAAACAAAACTTTGCTCACAGCATTTTTAAAGCAAGGTGTTGATACCATTTCCATCCTCCTCTCAGCACAGTGAAAGCAAATGTGCTTCAGTCAGATGTTAGGGAGCACTGTCTCTTATGTATAGTTCAGTCTGTTGCTCGGAGGTGTGGGAAGACTGTGACAATGTGCTTTCATTTTAATATTAGCCCATCTCAGCCAAGTATCTATGGATTACTGCAGACAGGAAAAAAAAGGACTGTTTTGTTTCTTCCTCTTTTCCACTCCTATTCCTTTTTATACAGAGAAATGCACAAAGCAATCTATAGTATTTGCCCTGAGAATTAGAAATCACTGTTCCAGTAAGGCTGACCAGGTAGCTCTAGATGTCCTCAGTGCTAATTCACTTGCCATGCCCCTATCCACTGTTTCTTCCTCCTTTTCATGCCAGCCATCCATTACAGTTTTTCATTTTTTGCAGTATCAGACACATACACTGACTTATACAAAAGACAATCTGTGGCAAATCATTAATAAAGCTCTTGCACCAGAGATCTCACAGTTACAAGAAAGAAGAGCACAACAGGGTATATGTACTTCAGTGACCACGACTGACTGGCAATTTCATGACTCTGGGACATCCTGAGGAAACACACTTATAAAGGATGCAGGATGAATAGACAGAAGAGAGAAGAGCAGGTCTGTAACCAGGATCTGCTTTCTTGTGCTTTCTGAAAGGCAGAAGAAGCTTCAATTTAATAATGAAAAGAAAAGGTGCTAGCAGAGAAACAGAAAAATATGGGAACACAGTTGCAATAGTTAACAGCAGAGAGGGGTGTGAGAGTATATGTGTGCAGATGGGAGGAAGGGGAAATCTTGGCAGCAGCTTTACAGACTGTGTTGCAGTCTAGGTATATTACACAGAGTGTGTATTGCAGCAGTTCTAGTGATGTGATTAGATAGAGAAGATATACAAGATTATTATAAAAACACTTAACCAAGTAGTGAAGAAGTGAGGGAAAACCAGGGGAATTAAAGACGATACTGAAATGATGAAACACTATGGAGACAGAAATAACAGAGCCCTCTGTTCACACCTATAGCTAAGAAGGAAGGCAAGAGAGGTTTTTTTGGAAGGGAGGGTGAGAGTAAGAAATCCTTTCTTACACATATTAACATTCAGCTGTCAGATAGACCTTAAGAAAATTAAACTGGAAGTCAAGGAATTAATGACAATTCCATAGAAACAGAAAAGTTGGGAGGAGGGAAGAGAAAGGTGAGAATCTTAATATCCTCTTTTCATGTGTATAACCTCATGAAATCCACAGCTCTTTGAAAGTACGGGCACTAGAAGACAAGTCCTCACATAACCACAGTTCAAAACCACCGTGCAGAGGGGTAGGCAACAATGAACAGGGATTACAAGTAGAGCCACTACTGGGACAGAGGGATCAGGCTAATGAGAGTGGGGCTAAGTGAGCAATGAGGGCAGGTACAGAGGTAAGCTTTCACTTCTAATACTAGCAGATGTATATAAACCACACAATTGTTGAATCAGAGATTGCTGGAGAAGAAGGAGTTGTCTTTTGGTTTTTTGGTTGGTTTCAATTTGTTTGGAGTGCCTTGTTTCATTTTGCTTTCCTGAGAGGAGGGCTGTTTCTTTACTAATAACCCAAACAGAATAAATGAAAAAATGCAGCATGTCACGGAAGAAGGCATAATAGTATCATCAGGAATGAATGAGAGTTTGTATGTAAAAAAAGGAAGGAAATTAAAGGAGCTTAAGAATGGTGGAGATCCAAGGAAAAAGAGCAAAGGACCTCAGAGTCAGAAAGAGAAGAGTACAGAAAATTCATTACAGATCTACAAAAGCATAGGGGGGATTGATAAGTACTTCTACTAGAACAAACAAATGGAAGAGACTGTTAGCAAACTGA
The DNA here is from genome assembly GCF_000695765.1 of Mesitornis unicolor. Lineage (NCBI taxonomy): Eukaryota > Metazoa > Chordata > Aves > Mesitornithiformes > Mesitornithidae > Mesitornis > Mesitornis unicolor. The sequence continues at coordinate 17,351 of NW_010181041.1, forward strand.
GCAGGAGCACTTTCAGAGGAGTACCTCAAGTGATTGCTTATAGGTGTGACAGAAGAAGACAGAGAATTAGGGTTGTCTGAGGTGGACTGTGTTCCTACGGAAATCCTTAGCAACAGTGTGGTCTCTCCATGATCAACACAGAATTTCAGAAGTATTAACTACCTAATCATCATTATGTTGCTGAGACTTACCACTGGGAACAAAATCATGTGTCCCACAAAACTATACTGTGCCATTCCTGACATCTGGCCATGAAGCCAGAGGGACATTGTGCTTAAATAAACATGAAATGTACACCTGTATATACAAGAAGTTTGATTTGCTGAGTCACAAACAGTGAGGATTTTAAGTTCCTACACAGGACTATAGGTTGCTCTGCCAACATTTTCAATAGGAAATGTAAAAAGTTTGACCAAAACAAAGATCTGAATGGGATACATAGTATCAGGCATTCCCAAGGTGGCAACAGAATAGCAGATGTGGTGTTTCAGCTTTTGTCTCCCACCAGCAGTGGGGAAGCTATTAGAGAAGTGTCTGTTATTGATTCATGCTGCTTAGAATCCATTTATACTGGCTGGTTTTGGAGCCATTATAATTTACAGTCTGTCATGTAAATTGTTCTTGGTCTGTGAAATATTGGTCTATTAGATAGACATGCCATGCGTGCACACTGAACACATGGGCTCAAAAGCCTTGGGGATTTTGCTTTTTAAACAACAGATTATTGCCCACGTTCACTAACTACTTCTACAAACAGCACAGTCATTTCAGGCTTTAATATCCTCCTGGACTCTCTTCCCACATAACTAGAGGTAATATTTGATGTACTAAGGATTAAAGACTTGAATATTTTTTCATGTAAAATAATTTTCATGTGCACTCAGTATTTCTTAAATATCCTAAATGTATATATACACACACATGTATACGCACAGATTTGTGTGTATATAGAAGTATATGTATCTTACACAACCTTTGATTGGATTGGAGGAGGTGGTGATGGACTGTCTTCTTGAGTGAGAATTTGCTTTGGCTTTAAACCTTACACTGCCAGTAACATAAAAGAGAAACTATGTACAGCTGATCTGTAAATGATAGTGACATAGGAGAGTAGCAGGGAAAAGCAGTTGTGTCTATACATATTCTGTGCCCAGCAGTCTGCAGTGAAAGGCTTGAAGCAGCTGTGGTTTCATAGCACCCTCAAGCTTGGAGGTGCCAGCGCTAACATGCTCAGGTCACCCCACTTGCTCACGTATTTTCTCCTGGGTTGTCCCGCAGGACTTTGACACCACGTCCAGTACTCCGCCGACAATAAAGGAAGTTATTTCTGTCTCCACCTTGCAGACAAGAACTGAGACAAGAGCTCAGACTCTCCTGCCATAAGCCACTGGAGGAACCAGAGACAAGGGCTACAGCTAACGATGTCCCAAGCCCTGGTCCATTTGCATCCAGGTTGGCCTTCTGCCAAAGGTACTAAGCCTCAGCAATGCCAGGTGCAAAGGCCTGGTAACCAAGATTAAAACCAGAATCATAAGGTCACAGTTGAGAACCCAGGAAATAAAGTGTGTGTGATTCTAATGACAGCCAACCACAACTTTTAATTAAGTATTTCTGTAAGCTTTCAAAAAGGAGAACTAAACAAGAGTTAAGGACCAAGAACTAAATGGCCATCTAATTACAAGGTCATTTATGCACCTGTGAATTTTATGAGTGAAAGAGAAATTGGATGTACAACCAGCCACCTTGTTCACTGCATATCCCCAATTCACACACTAAACACATCACTCTTTCTGCAGATAGAGTTTTCTCGAAGAAAAAGCAAAGCACAATTAGAGACCATATTATAAGTACTCACATACTAATTTTGCTAACATTGTGGCTTTAAAAAGATCTTTTAATGCAGGTATTTTTGCATACCAACTCTGCTTTTTAAAAGGAAGGGGAAGCTACCTGTCATCATACAATGATAGGGTACAGATGGAATACATGTGTATGTTCCAGCAGCAGCATATTAAAATACAGATCCCACACTAGTGCAGCAGACTCCCTTCCCCCATCACATGGCACAGAAATAACTACTTAGTGCCAGAAGGCAGCTCTCATCCTGCATGAACCAAGCACTAGAGAACTAAAGTACATTGAAGTAGCAGTAGGTGTGTATTTGTAGTACCTGTGCATTTGTAGTTGTGCTACGCAATCAGGATACTGAAGAGGAAAGAGGAACAGTTTGGTCTGAAATGCAGCGCCAGTGGGTTTGACGGGCAAAGATGCTGCTGAAACCATAATCTGATTTTGCTGCCAGCACTGCTCCATCCCATGAAAGACAAGACCTGGCTTTCATTAATGAAAAGCCATTCCTGATAAATGACTTCTAATGCCAGACCTCTGAAAACTGTACTTCCTTCTTGGCCCAGTGGTTTCTGACAGAAGAAAGCATGGTAGTTATGAACAGATATCCCCAATGTATCAATTTCTCAACAGACTGTTCAGCCTCTGTTTTAAAAGAAGTAAGGTGCTGGAGCAATGTACCCAGTGCTGTAATCCACTATTGGATTTGGAGGAATGCTGCCTTTTTGTATGGGAGAAACCACAGGCAGAAAGTGGCAATCAGAAGTCATTTACTGAGACAGTGCTAGGGAGATTAAGATCAGGCCAGAACAAGACACTCCTAGCCTCCCGTCAAACATAAATGTCTTAGCAAAAAATCTGCAGATGGTATAACTTTTCAAAGAATACTTCCATCTTAAAAAAGGAAAAAACATAATAAAAAAGGAAGCAATAGAGAGCTTTAAGCTTTCTCAGCATGACAGATATCTGCACCTGCTGTAAGGGTGAAGAAGCCCATTGGAGCCCTCTGCACCTTCTATGGTGGCAGATGCTCACTGCACTACAATCATATTCAGAGAAAATCCATGTTCTCTTTCATTTTTTGGTAGAATTTCTGAGCTTCCTGTGCCTTCTAGTCCTGTAAGAATAAAGAAACTAGTCTTCATAATCTGAAATAAATCTACGTGGCAAGTGGTTGTTGTTAAAATGCCTGTTGGAGATTTAACATCAAAGAAATGTGAGCTGGCAATGTATTTGCCTCTGCGCATCATATGAAAAGTTATCTGAGAGAATCACTAGGAATATGTTCTCACAGATACAGTGGAGAAGCACTTTAATATTTCATCTTTCACTGTCTACAAGACAGAAAATACATCACTTCGTCTTCATACCAAGGTGAGCAACACCGGTTACAACCATGTATGACAACAAGAACTAGAACACCTGAGATAATCATGTATAGAAAAGGGATGTGATTCATCATGTACTTCATGTTTACTTCCAAAAAAACAAACAGAAGTAAGCCAGTTCTATTCATTCAGTCACTATTTCATTGAGAGAAACAGGCATAAATTTCCTCAAACCAGCTAAACCAGTTTCAAGAGTTGCTGAGGATCTGCCCTCTACATGGCTTCTGCAAAGGGTAGTGCAGCAGAAAATCCTTGCCTTTAGAATTACAAGCTCTTAGTGTTTTGAATTCCCACACATTCATGGTAAAATCCAGCAACTGTTCAAAGATTACAACTTTGAACTGCGTTTCCATCTAAAAATCCAGCATATTGATATGTTTTTATCTCAAACTTGAATTAATGGAGTGGACTGCCCTATATATTATGGAGAGAGCAATAAGAATTTAACATTTAAATGATCTTGAATTATGATCACATGATGAACTAAGAACGTTATCTGTTTGGAAGCTGGATTTCAATGTAAGGAAAGTCTATTTAACAAAGCCAGAAGATCTGGAGTCATTCCAAGCACACAGGCAAATACAGGTTTTAAAATAAGCAGGAATCAGTTAGTTCTTTCATAGTATCAGTTGATACAAAACAAAATCTTTATTTTTGTAGTCCCCTCCAAAAAAAAATTTAAAGTATTTAAATGGATTGCAGACCTTTAGCAACATCTTGAGAGTAAAGTGACAATGTTAACATAGTAGTATTTTACTGAAGCAGTCATTTCACCTATAGTAGTGTAGAAGACTGATGGGGTAACTCCTTGTTCTTTCTTCCTGTAATCATTACTTCACATTATTTTATTATTTTCACCTCACTAAATGAATCTCAAGAGAAGAAACATATGTCACCAAAGAGTATTATTTGCTACTAGCTTTATTATACAAATAATACAGTTCAGAAATTGATAGAAAGCTCTACAGCTACATTGGCAACACTCTAATGAATTGTCATTTTTAAGATATATTCTGACTCATTTTGATAGAAGGCAGTGCAGGAAAGTTATTACTCACGTTTTTAAAAGTGATAAATATTATGAAGACTGTAAGAACATGAGAAGTAGGAATTCCTACTCTGTATAGTGTGCAATTATTTATTCCAGCTTTATAATATAAATACAATGGTCTTTGAAAAGTCCCTCTTAAATATTAGAATCATAGAATCATAGAATACCAGGTTGGAAGGTACCAGAAGGATCATCTAGTCTATTACTTTAAGGCCTTTTTGTAAAAATAGCTTATGAAAGCATTCAGGTCACCAAACAGGAACTAAATAGTTAAAAGGAAAAATTGATACAGATCTTTTTGTCTCCAATGTGCATCAAGACTGAATCTTAAGCAGTACTTACGAAAACCTAGAGTCACATTTCTGTGACACACACATAGGTGTGTGCACAGGCAGGTACACACAGAAACACATAAGACAAATTTTCTAAATATTCACATTCATTACTCCATATATCTGAGGTAGCTAGACACATGGCATTACCAAAATTAATAATGTATTAGCAGAAATTAATTTCATGCATATTTCAGCGAAGTTGTATAGGCAGTACTTCAGATCACTGCTGTCTGTCACATTTTAAACTTCTGATTGAGTGCTTATGCAAATGCAAATGCAATGGATAAAACCAGGAGCAGTTGAGAAAGATGCTTTGCAAGCTTCCCCTGACAAGTTTGCCAGTGCACCTCATCCTTATTCTCCCATATCGCTCCTGGTCCTGCAGGTCCTGGTTCTCTCAAACATGCGGCAAAGACCAGTTGATTATTCCAGTTTCACATCTATGCAGGTCTACTTGCAAGCTCCCCTGCAAGATTCATTTCAGCATTTACGGACTGTCATTATTTCCCAGCAGTCCAACCAAGCAGTGTGGCAGCAGTCAGAGTTTGTGGTTCTTGGAGCCAACAGTTGTAAATGTGAGAACCACCAAGGAGCTTTGTCTTGTCTCGATTGGAAGTTATGTGCACATAGTCTTTGCTCTGCCTAAAAAGCCCATCATGATACTTTATGAAGATAAACAAGGTGAACAAGTGCATTCCTTCTCATCATGCCTCCTTGCCTCATTCTGCTTCCAGGGTAGCATTACTCATATCACAGGGTAGCTGGGAAGCATGACACCAGTGCTCTAACAACTGAGATTCCTAAGGAAAAACACGTCCTCTCTGATAGCTTTCCATCTGTGTTCCCTCACCAGCTTCTGCACTAAAGGAAGCCCACAGAGATAGATTACATGCCCACACTATTTTCTAAGGACAAGCGCAGAAATTACAGTTGGCTTATGATGCATTTTGCCCTCAACTGAGAACATACAAACTGAATCATCACCTTTTTCCTCTTTCAGTGCTTTCCACACAGGAGGTGGCCACATCTCCCACCACCACTCACAACTTGGTACGAATGTGCCACTGCTCTCCTATATCTTGTCCTTGGTTCACTTGCTGAGAGCTCCCTCCCATACCACAGACAGGATTGGAGGTGAAAGGGCCAGGAGAATACTCTATTCCCCCATCACAAGGATGTTAGGTTTTCCGAAGAAAACAGAAGAATCTGGTGACAGCGCTGTTGACGTCAACAGTAAGCAAAAGCCTAGAGCTCTTCCAAAAAAACCTGACTGAAAATAAACCCCAGACAAAACATCAGCTAAAGTTACATAGAAGATAAAAGGTGCTTCTTAAATCAAAGGTTCTTCAGTAGCTGTTGCAAGGTCTATAAATAAAGAGCTACAGGTCTATCAAAAGCCTCTTTGGTCCCACTCTTCCCATAGGGAGCTTTGCTTCAGAACTCATTGCTATGAAGGTATGATCGGGTTTCTGCTGCCAGCAGTGGCAGTCGCTGATGCTGAAGTCAGTGCAACAAATTGTCAGACTCTGTGATACTTTACATTGCAAGGTCAGAGGTATATTCTATAAATGAATTAACAGACAGAAAATACAATTCTATATAAATACAAAAAAACCCAGAGCACATTCTCATTTGAATAGTTACCCTGGATTCACTATTCCTCAGCAGAGCTACATGTCATATGCCTGGGTCTAGAAAGCCAAGATTTCCCCTGCAAGGAAAAAACACTGTGCCTTCAACACTGTGCCATCTACAATACTGACAAGTATTTGGAGCAGTGATGCTTCCTGAGTGCTACAGAGGTTGATGCACAGGGGCATCTTTGCCTATTGACCCTGTCCAGAGACTGCTTCAAGAGACTGAACCAAGTAAGTTGAAGGCAAGTCTTATGGTTGAACAGTACTTGCACATACTGCACACAGTAGATAGGACGCACCAAGAAAAGAGAAAAGGAAGTGTTTCTAACAATCCATTATATAATCAAGAATAAAGCAAGTTGAAACATATCATGCTGTCTGTGCAAACAACATGCATGAACCGAGTACCATAACATTTCACATCAGAATTGTAACGGCTCTGGGTGGCCTGACGTTTTGCTTTGAAAATGCATTAGGATTTTCCCCTAGGCTAAAACAACCAACTGCAGGCTGGATTTTGGTATTCCAGCTTTCATGTCTAAGCTCTAATAAACCCTTGAGAAAAGTCCATAGCATAAATTCACCTGTTTACAAGATCTTTAATGATATTTCATAAGTCATAATGATGTTGTTGCTTTAAACTAGGTCAGTAGTAGCCTAGTTTAAACCAGTTGCTACATTCCTAATAAAGTAGTCTAATGCAGAAGTTTAGAACTAATAGCCCTCCTAGCCAAGCTGACAAATGTCTATGTTTCTTCGGCAATAGACTCTTGAGCTTCTTGTTGCATTGGATTGTTGAAAACAGAAGCAGAATTTAAAATCTCAGTATAATTTTGTTATAAGAAATATGGTAAAAAATCATTCACTAGAAAAACCTCCTCATGTGATGCGGTAGAGTCCTCATAGCTTTAGGTTTTCCAGATGTGATTAGACAGAGTGGAAGGTAATCTCGTCAGGTTCCTTTCCCAGCAAAAGTTTGAACCAGATGATCTTTCAAGGTCCCTTTCAACTGACGGTGTTCTACAGTTCTGTGAATGGTATTTGAAGCCTAACTCTGCCCTAGCAAATCAGACAAGCAGTTGTTGTAGAAGTGAATGGAGGGAAGTGAGACAGATGTTGCTCTTGTGGAGGAACACACCATCCTATTAAGGCTATCTATTTACCCTTGTCCCTCTTTACCCATATGCTTATTTATGCTTTCTATATCTGTAATTGTTCATATAATTAGATTACTTTCATCTGAAATGTGGTCCGCCTGGACAGAAGAGCCTCTTTCCTGGAGAAATGAAGGTCATGTAAGATCATGGCTCTGTTTCTCAGAAATTAGCCAATGAAGTCTCAATACATCTTTTATCTAATTAGCCATTATAGGCATTTACTGTTTCCAGGGCAGACTCTATGGTTCTAGTCATGCAACAAGCTTAAGTGGTGTAGGTGGACCATTGCACTGTGCTGCTGAGCTGGAGCCTCAGGATATGCCTGCAGTGCAGTCCTTGCTGTGGCCATAACTCGTGCAAGCATTCCCCACTAGTTTTAAACCAGCTGGTTTAGTCCTGGCTCACAGTAAAAAAGCAACAGCTTGGAAGTTCACACCAGGCACAAAATCTGCCTGACAAAGTGACAGATCTGGCAGAGGGTGGTAAAGACTTGTGTTAGGAAAACCAAGGATGCTCCCAGACGTTGCTATGGAGGTCATCCTCAGGAGCTCTGCGCAGAGCTCTGAGCTGCCCAGCAGGCAGCTCTCCAGTCACTGCAGCTCACAGCGAGGTGTTTTAAGGTAAATAATCAGCAGTCTTCATGACATTTCAGGCTCAGTTGTACCTTGTCATCAATTAAGAATTTGAATAATTACTCCAGTGCTTAGCCTGGGCTAAGCAGTGTCAGCTCCTTTCCCTTTCAGTGGCAGTTCTGAGCACCTCTTCCAGATCCTTCAGGTCCCTTTCCTGAATCCATCTGCTTGACTTAATGCTGTACCAGACCAGGGTTAGAGATACCCTCACAGTTGCACCACAAGTCTTAGAAAAATCATCTCAACTGTGGCTCAAGGAACATATATGTATTGTTAAGTGTAGTGTCTTAAGTAAACTCACCATTCTGAGAAGTTCATACTCTCACAGCTTTGACAGAATCACAAGCAGCAATGTAACTTGTTTGTAAAGCTGTCTGATAAGGAGCATGGTGTTCTGTATACTCTACAGAAATTGAAAATACAGTCGCTGCCCTGGGGCACAGGCTCAGAGAAACTAAAACCACTTATGCAACTCAGAGCAAGAGATAAAGTAGCAGTGAAGTATTGGAGCTTTAGTTCTTATACTATTTATTGATTATTAACTCAGTTGCAGAAATTCCAGATTTTCTGCCCATTTTACAGTGAAGTTACAAATCGAGGGAAGTTATTTCATTCCTATCGACTCAGAAATCCTAAGCAGGACTGCCATAAGAAGTCAGTCAGCTAACCTGGGAGAAATCCGTATCTGCTTCAACAATGAGTCAAAGGCATCTAACCTACTTGTTCAATTAACTGATACTCCAGCTGATCGCAAGGCAGTTTCACCAATTAGCAGCATAAAATGAAAGGATGAGCAGTATGACTACAGACATCAGTGACTCTCTAAAGCTCTCCCAGCTATTGATCAGCAATAGCAACATTTTATATATCAGCTGCTATCCAACTTTGGAGAGGTCAATCAATTAAGCACTGCAGCAGTCTCAGGGCATACACAATATTTTCAACTGTGTTATCAATGCTGAAAAAATTCACAATATCTCACAGGGAGCCTGAACTGGGTATCTGGTTTGTTCTGCCACTTTTCAATAATCTCACTGCCAGTGCCTCCCAGTCTCTCCCAGTGGCTCCATTTCCACAGATTTAAGGAGGGGTAACAAGATTAATTTGTGTTTAAGGAAGTAGTAATCTACACACATGATAATTTATACATACATTTTGAAGAAGAATATTTATAAATATTTAAAGAGGAGTTCAATGACCAAATGCCTTCCATGTATTTGAAAATCTATCCAACTCTGTATCAATATATTGTGTACATGGTTTCTAGGTATTACAATATCTAAAAGTTCCCCAATTCAGTGATTAAAGTAAAATAAAAGACAGAAATACAGAAACAAAAGACTAGAGACCCTACAGTTTGAAGCTTCTGATAATACTTCAAGCTTTACGTAATTGTGCAAGGGTAAAATTATCAGTCAGTGTATTCCATAAGCCACCTGAACTTGCATTTCCATTTATCATCTATACATCAAGGAAATGTTTTGCAATAATCAGGTGGTAATAATTACATTTGTAAATGCTTTTTAAAATGCCAGCTAGGAGTGCAATGAGAAGCTCAATGCATGTTGCTGTGAAAATGTGCCCTGGACAGTTTGTTCTGCTGTCCAAGGAGGATGTAAGCAGACTATTAGACTTCTGGCGTGACGACCAATATTACCACAGGGCACTACAGAGTAGATTAAGGACAGAATTATTTCCAGCTTTAACTCTGGGTCTGAGTCAAGCTCATCATATTACTTAGCAGTTGTATTTGCTTAGGTTTAATAATACATCTTTAGCTGTTTGGAGGAAAAAAAGAAAATAGTCAATTTACTAAGAATGTTTGGCAATGATTATTTTTTGTTGTTGTTATTTAAAGGCACTGACATATTATTTGAGCTTCTTAAAAACATTACTTTTACCGTTCCATAGGACTGCAGGGTGAGGCAGTGTTGCTCCCTGAGGTGCCAACATAGACTTATAATTTCAAAAATTCTGAGCTGAGCTGTGGTGCACTGCAGCAGAAATGTATGTGTTCAAAGTGGGCAACAAAATCCAAAGCCCCCAATTTCAATGATCATGTGCAGAAAAAAAATCTGCTGATAAGCCTTGCTAGAGATCTCAAAGGATGTCTGTGGAAATATGGGGAACAGTTTTCCTGGGTTCTGTGCCTTGGGCACAAATAGAGTCTTCTTCCGGGACACATCGCAATATAAATGTAACTAAGACTGTTAACAAAAATACCTCAGGCCACCTCGAATGCTCATTGCTAGCTCCCCAAATAATGTAAATATGCCAGTTACCCTGAGAGAAAATCTAGTCTCATATACACACTCTGCACGGGAAGCCAATACAGTATTAATCACTTGAGCCTAATCCTGTTATTCAGGTCACAAGTAAGAAAGGTACTGCTATGTTTTACCTTCATCAACAGCTATGTTTCATCTCATTTGGAAAGATCAAGTAGGAATAGGGAGTTGGTGGAATTGAATTATGTCTACAGAAATGGTACCTTCTTTGCATGTATTACCCAGTGGCAAATACATTTTTTCAGGTTGACAAGCAAAACTACTTTTCTTTTACGAAGTCTGGTTCACCAGGTGCTGTGGTTCACATGCTGTTTGGAGTCTGGGTGCAATCACCTCTCCACTGAATTGCAAGCAACCTGGTGTTCAGCTGACCTCTACTCTGGGAATGAAAAACTCCAGTAAATACACAGTTCAGAAGCTTAATTTTACTTCTCATGATTAGTGCTTGCACACCAACTGTTGCCTTGCTTCTCTGCATGCTTGGTTCAAACAAATATTCCAAGCAGGTAGATTTCTATGCAGATCTACAGCAGAGGCAGAACTCAAGCAGAAGGGTAAAGGCCTAAAGGAATCACAGTCCTCCAGCATGAAATACATTAACCAGCTTCCTGACAAGGAGAGACAGAATCTAAGGCACCTTACAGGCCTGGCAGATCCCCTCGGGCCAGAGATGCATAATTCTGTATTTGTGCTAGAAGAGGCCCTCAGGGATGTGCCAAACTGCCATTAACTAATCAGTGAGCAGCAAATACAGAGTAGCTGCCTTAACTGCCTTCAGTCAGAAATGCCCCGGAGTGATTCTTTCATTGAATTCCCAAAGACTGCTGAGGTACAGGGAGGATTTTTTACTGTGCTGTGAATTCCTTTGCAGAGAGTAACTATTTTAAAGGCAACTCAGAAATAGCACTAAGTCTCGGGATGCAGACAATACAGCTCCATGTCAGCTGACAGTCACTCTGACAAGCAGATGATATGTTGGGAGAATCCAGAATTTCTCTCTTTCTCCCTCAGGCATGCGCACACAAAAAAGCCTAACCACCCTTACTCTACAGTGCTAGAAGTACAACACAGTATTTCAAGAGCCCACAATTGTTTGTTACTAGCAGCTTATAGCAAGAAATATTTCTGAAGGAAAGGAGAGGTTTTTTTTCTTCTAGATGGAGTTGTGTGCTTGGCAGCTGGGTGAAATGTGTCGCTCATACAAGCAGAGATACAAGTCTCTTGAAGTACCACACCAGCACTAAAGCATAGACAAGAAGAGATCCAAATCACACTTTGCCCTGAAGCACCTTATGACGTTTGGCAGAGCAGCTCCAGCAATGGAATTGGTGGCCATGAAATGCAAATAAAACTGAACTCTGAACTATAATACCAAACATACCAAAGAACGCGCTGATTTCAATGAAGTGGCATAAAATACAGCATATGCTCTTGCTTGTCATTAGCATTAATATTAATACATGACATTTTATTTTATTTCTGTATTCCAAACTGTTGAATCAACAGCATCTTTTACTTACTTTTACTAGGAAAAGGTAATACATATATGTACACGAACAAATAGATACACATATAGTTACACATGGACAGATATGCATGAAGTCTCCCCAGCTGGTTAGCACAGAGCTAGAAACAGAAGCTAAATGCCTGAAACTCTCCCCCTCCAAAAGAATAGCCAGAAAGAGCCTGGCACTCCCAGATTTCCTCAACAAGAGATATTAAGAGGACCTCAGATGCATGGGAGTCTAATTGAAACACTAAGAATGATTCAACCATTCAGAAAAAGTCCTTAGAAAAAAAATGCAACCATCACATTTTGTGAGGGTTTTTTTTTGTGTGTATCATTTCTGTGACACTTTTCAGTGCTTTGTCTACTGGTTAAAAAAATACAAAAAAACCCCAAATCATGTGTGTCATATAATCATTAGATTTCTTTCCTCCTTTGTTCACCTTCCAAAATACAATTACTTATTTGAGGAGGTACATTATCTTAATCTATTTTAGTGGCATATGATACTCACATGCAGAACAGTATTTTGCAGGGTTTTTTTGGTGTCTTGTTTCCATAACTATCACTGAAATCTTTTCCAAGCCTGCCACATCAAAATACACCATCTTTCATTAAATGTCATTTGGATTGTGTCATCAAGAAGACACTTGTATTAATTTGCATTTTAGAGCTAAAGCATACTTGTGCGTATATTCCTTCTTCCTTCTATTATATTCCTTATGATCTTGTAGGCTATAGCTTGGTCTGAAAGCCTCTCATACTCTCTTACCAACTACTGCAGTGGGAACACTGGAGCTCCGACTGGAAATCAGTCATCAGGAATTGCTTCTTGAAATGAGCTAACTCTTACCCAATGTGATATGGGAGCCAGCAAATGAGAATTGAATCTTTAGTCCCTTAGGCCCATCATTCTTTTACAAGAATCAATTCTTCCCATTTTCCTGCCTCCATAAAGTATGGACAAACAGGAAACTTTACTGTGGCACCATCAAACACTGATTGGTTGGAAAATCCACCCAATTTTTCTTACTAAACAATTTAATTTTATCCTTTTCTTGAAGTTTGCAAGCCGTTTCCCTTTACCTGACTTAGTACAAGGTACATTTTATGAAACATTAGAATAACCAGTGGCGCCACCTAACTTCCAGTGCTGTGTCAGAAAGCTTCTCTTCCAAGGATTCTACATAGGGTTAGTTAAAGTGCCCATTTTAGATACTCTGAATTAGGGAGATCTGGAAGAGATCCTCTCCCTTCACTGACTACAGAAAGAATCCGGGGAGATCAGCATCAAAACTGAGGGAGTCTAAGGCTACATGTATTAATTTCAACTAAGTTTCCATATTTACATTATAAACCCAAGCCAGTAACCTTCACTTCAGCATGCATAATACTTACAAATGAGCATGCTTCAGATGACTATTTGTGAAGGAAAAAAATTTATTTACTAAAATAAAGAGTAGGAGCTGCTATGAAGAAAACTAACTTTATCCCAGCCAAAAGCGGCACACAGAGCCAGCCATTGGCCTTACCATCAATGTGGCTCTAGACCAGTCAGAGGAGTGAAAGGGAAGCCTGTAAGGGAAAGCCCAAATCTTGTAGGAAATTTGTACAAGAAACAAATGTAGTGGTGGGACAATGAGAGCCTGTTGAGTGTAGTACACTCAGCCCACGGGATCTTCACAATGTGTCATCTTCTAGTGGTACTGAATATGGAATATAATAGGAGAACAGTCATTAAAAATGTCGGAAAAACACTTCTGTTTAAAGCCTTTTGGTTACTTATAGTGTTTTGCAAATGCAGTACACCACAGACTATGTGTTGGAGTTTTGTATCACAGTGAGATAAGAAGTATTTCTATTTCAATTAATATACAACATCCCCCTCCACATAAAGGAAGAGACTCATGAGGAAAGATCTGTGGTAAGAGCTTACCTAAAGAATACAGAGGGAAATACACCATTTGCTAAGACTCCAACACCATGAACCAAGGAAGACCTATGTGTGTCATTTTCTGAAGAGCCCTTTAAAAAGGCTTTTAAGAGTTTTGCAGCCTGCTGGCTGAATCCTTCATCAGTCATTAGAATTGGCTGCTTTCATGTGAAAACACATCAGAACTTCTTTATAACTCTAACTATTTCAGGGAGCAGGATGCAATGTGACATTCTTCGGGTGACATACATTGAATCAGGACATAGCTGTCTTGACTCATATAGCTAGGGATTCAATTTTAATAATACAGGTTGCATCACAGCTTGATGCAGAATTCTCAGGGTAAAGGAAGAAGACAGAGAACTGAGGGGCAACATTTATTTCCTAAATTATCTTTCCCTTTTGACACAGAAGATAAGCGTATTTTGCAGCTATCATTGTATTTTTCTTACACTGTGGTTTCAGAACAGAGTCCCCTCCTCCATGTTTGTCACCCAGCCTCTTTATGCTAAAGCTGTTGCTTCCATGCAAGAGGCACATTTAATGAGTGAAAGGCTAAATGTCTGATCTCTGTGCACATGAGCTTAGCCTGAAGTCCATGTGATAGCTGGGTAAGTAAGCAGAACATTAGTTGCAGCGAAGTATTTCCTTTAGTGTCCAAGCCCGAAGAAAGATTTGTTCAATGAGGCAAAACAAAGGGCTGGGCAAAAGAAAAAGGTGCTGATTTCTGAGCTACTCAGATGTTTGGAAACTGATGCTCTTGTTCAAGGAATGTTAAACCTCTCCATTAGGATATGCTGTGGCCCCGATCCAGTGCCATCAGCCAAACTCTCAGGATGGAGCTATCTTGGGTCTAATAAGCCTCCTCCCTGCTTCACTGATCATCAATAAAAGAAGGAAGTTAAGATCATCTCCTACATCCTCACAACAGTTATTATCAGAAGAGAAGTACCCTTTTCTGGATTCTCCAAGTTTAAGAGGATCTAGAAGAGGATTCTTAAACTTAGAGACTGTGGCTGGCCCATTCTTTGCACTAGTCATCAGTACCAAACCATGCCAGCTTGTGCAGAATCTCACAGGTCCTTCGGGGCACACAAGCAAGCCCAAGAGCTAAAGCCAAAAGGATATAATCAATTTTGCAAGCTAACTGAAAAGGTAAAAAGAATTGTCCAGTGAATGAATTTGTTCGGCATACTAGCACTGTGACAAAAATCTCCTGGTCATTTAAGTTACTGCTTTACTGTCCAAGGGGCAGCAGTGGGAACAGGGATATTTGCAGTGTTTGGAACCAACTAGCTGTTGTACTACCTCAAAGCAGTTCTTCTGGACAGATGCTTACCCATTTTGAATTACATGTTACAGACTGAGAGAGGTGCAGAGGGAAGAGAACTGACATCTGCTCCGAAGGCTTTTTTTTTTTTTTTACCTTCGCTCAGTCACATATGTCATTCATATCCATCATATAATTTCTATGTTCCAAGTAATGGGACCACCGAAGAGCAGAAAGGAGAAATACAGATCGGGAGTTAAGCCCCAGGGTCTGGACTCGAGGGAAAGGACAGAAGAATTTTTAAAGCATTGATTCTTCCTTTGCCCTAGTCCCATTACTGAAGAGGAAGTAAATTCTGAACCAAGACTGTGAGCATGGGTGCAAAATCAGTCCAAAGTGGTATGTGCTCTGTCACTACCTAGGCTCAGCTTTCTCATGCAGATTCTGGCTTCCTGCAGAAAGAAACTCTTATTTTCCCCAAAGAGTCCTGAGTCTAAAATGTTTAGTGCAATGAAAGGGTTTCCATTTCTTCTGTTTCAGGATTAGTAGTGAATTGAGGCTGTAAATGATTTAAGAGCATAATCTACAGAAAATGTTTAACTCTGAGACTGCTAAGTGCTGACCTGGGAGAAAATCAGACATTTTGCTCTTGCATGTTGTTGTCTTGTTGGTTCCAAACTCTGCTCTACAAATAAGAAACTTAGTTCAGTTGCCTTTGAAATTAAACAGCTATATCAGACTTAACAGTTTGGAACTACAGGAAGGTATCAGTTAAATGGCTTTAATTATTCACATTCTTTCCTTTCTGTCTCCTTTCTCCTTCCTCATTTTCTTCCAAGTGATCAAAAGCTATGCTGTTGTTTGTGTCATGGAATATCAAACAAATTTTCTTACATTCTGCAAATATCAGTCATGACCTCTTATGCCTGAGCAGCATGAAAATGACTGCTCCAATGTGATCTAAGCTACTCTGGAGACTTGACTGATTGATAAATAGACCACATGGCTGGACTGGATGCAACAGTGCACGTTTCTGACAGTGCTCTGCAATGGCCGTGAAAGTCTTCATAAGAGCAGAGATTACTTTTTCCCAATGTGGAGCTAAAGTTCCCTAGGCCTGACAGATTTCTCCCTTCCACACTATCTCGACTATCCAGAGCAGGCCATGCTACCTGCTCATCACATCTTCAGCTGCTTTCACTTGACCATCAAAGGAGGTCAGTCAAACGTGCCCTAGGTATACATGCGAACAATAAACAACTTCACAGGAAATCATAGCACACCAGAGTCTGTTTCCTGTGCTACTAACAGGGGGTTTCATTGCACATAGAAGCTTTGTATTCTATTAAAAGTGGTTCTTTTTGTTGTTAACCAAAACATATACTTCAACAGTTGTCACTACAGATGAGAAACTGGTAAGTCACGCTGACAGATAAACTTCTCAAACCTACCTGAGAACAGAAGTCTCACAATAATATTTCTGTCCTCAGAAACAAGCAAAACTGATATCCAAATTCCTATATAATCCACCAAGATTATTATGAACAATTAAAATAACACAAACCAAAATCTTATTGAAGAAATAGGAGCCATCAATGAGAACTGTTCATTAGTGGTAGAATCATCAAGTGAGCAGAGGAACATTTCTGGCAGGCACGATATGGCAGAAGAGGGATCAGGAAGCTTTCTAAGGAAATCAGATCACACTTGACATCCAGCAAGTGTGAAATCCACAGCAATGCTTCCTCTCTTCCCCAGCACAATCTTGCTGAGCATATTCCTTTCCATGAAGCTGGGTCCCTAGAAAGGACAATTGTCCTGCAAGGACAATTCAGCAAAACCCTTTAAAGTACTCCTGAAAGTGTGCAAGATTCATTCTCATGCTTGGAATAGTGCTCATATCCTGTGTTAGGTTAACCTGTAATGGCAAGGTATCTTCTGCTACAGCCTTGAATGTACTTCAAAAATAGAAAATTCAGATTCATATAAGGTGCCTGACAAGGAAATTTCACACATCTAAAAAAACTTCCAAATACTGTTTTATCCAAAGTGGAGTGCATCAAAATCCCTTTTTCTTAACAGCAGGGCATTTTTCCATCTGAATCTTCTGCCCACCACCTTCTTCCCAGGGCCTCCCAGTCTTTCTTCCTTCATCCTTCCCAATTCTTTGGTCAGTCTTCCACCTAGATACCAGAAAGACCTGCAGGCAAGCAAATTGATGCTTGTCTCAATTTCATTTCCTCTTGCACTAACACAGATTTCCTTCAACATGCAGCTGCTACACAGAGGGAAAAGATATCTTGCCTTGCCATTTATCACACTTTACTGCAAGGTAGCTTGAGAAGGGAAGGGTGACACCATCACACTCTCCTCTCTCTGCAGGGTAACTGATACTTGTGCTGTACTCCATTTGAGTAGGGTAAATTTAAAAGTAAGAGTGTGAGCTACACCGCTCTCTATATTTGGCAATAACTGGCCTAAAACAACCTGGTAGCAAAAACTCACATGATGCTCTGAGTTGCAGCTTCCCTGAAAAAAAAAAGAGTACAGCTTCATTTTCCCCTTTTTATCTTTGTTAAATAGGGAAGACTTATTTTTTTCTAAGCAAAGCAAATCACTCTGCATCTTGGCAGTTTAAATTAGTACACTTTCATTTTCAGTTTCTGCCACCTACGTTTCATTTGGCCTGTCGGCAACCCCAAAAGCGAACAAGGAGGATGCAAAGATCTCACCAGCACACAGTCATGAGACCATGCTCCCTGGCTGACAGCACCGTGGGAAGCCTGAAAACACAGGCGCAGCCTAGATCCCTTGCAC
Source organism: Mesitornis unicolor (assembly GCF_000695765.1). Lineage (NCBI taxonomy): Eukaryota > Metazoa > Chordata > Aves > Mesitornithiformes > Mesitornithidae > Mesitornis > Mesitornis unicolor. The sequence continues at coordinate 35,214 of NW_010181041.1, forward strand.
ATTTTGAAGAGGTGATATAATTTTAACTGCTTCACTATAAAAGGGCAACCATTAGGAGAACCAAGCAACGCTAGTGAAACCTTGGATATTATTGCACATTGATTAAATACTGTTTAATGTCTCAAAATGACAGGAAAAAAAGGAGCTCAGGGAAGCCCAAAGGAGCAAAGGAAGTCAGCAAGGCAAATAAATCTGCAGTGATTCTCTCATACTGTACAGTTACTTTGATAAGAAAATGATAAAAAGCAATATGCAGCACCATTAGGAATTTGCTAGCATCTGCCCATTCATCCTAATTAAAAATATTAAATGCATTCAGCATGTGTAACAATAGCTTTATTATCTTCACCTCCCATTCCTCACATCTTATGGCTACTTGTATTCTAACTAAATCTCCCATCACATGAAGTTCTTCACCTCGTGCTTCTTCCTGCGTTTCCTTTATATTAGCTGTATTTACATATCAATCACATCTTGCACGTGAAAAAATTATTTTCTTCCTTCAGAGAAATCCATAGCAAACAAAAGCAATTAATGTACAAGTAAACAGAATGAAATGCAAAGTGACCAGCAAACTTACCTATATAATCTGCTAGCTTTGGTTTTGGTAGGCATCTTGAGCATAAATGCAGTGTAACTGCTCATTTGAATACTCTTTGTGGTTTATATCTTTGAAGATTTGAATTCTGTCTTTTGCACATTGTCTAGATTGAACTCATTATTTTTCAGAACAACAGATTTTAGAACATTAATCCTGCTCTGAATAAACTGAATAATAAAACACCCCCACAAGTGTCATTAAGAAAGTCAGCCTTACTAACAGTGCCTTTCCTCACTGAAGGAGACCTCACTGCTTTTCTAGAAGGTCTGGTTGTAAGAATTCACTCTCAGCTACTCTCTGTCAAGGGCAGCTCTGTGGATCATGAAGGAAAATTTAGGATCAGTTAATCTCGAAGCACAGGAGAGACATAATACTCTGATTTTCCACTCTGATCTGGTGATTTGTTCGTGCTTTGAAATAGTTGAGTTTTAAAACCTATGAAGATACTAGAAGGGATGCAAGTTATTAGCATTTGGGCTTTTATTAATGATAGAGTATAAGAGCAGGAGGACTGAGTCTGAACTGCATCACCCCTCTGAACAGCACATACTTTAGGATTCTCCACTTTCAATTACCAGCATCTCCTATGTTAATCTGCAGCAGCCTTTCATTTGCTGTTTTATTTCTGCTCAGACTCTACGTCAGGCCAGCAGGTTGACAGGCAGCTCAGCATGCTGTGACAACCAAAATTTTCATACTGGCATCTCCTACTTGTAGCTCACAGGTAACATAGTGGCCAGAAGATTCACCAATTCTGCTTACAGCCTGGTCTTTTGCCCTCTGCTGTTGCACATTTCTTCATGCTAAAAGAGGGAGAAAATATGACATCGCTACTTGTCCAGATTCAAGCAAATATTTGGGATCCCTGTCCCAGGCCCTCATCTAGCATCCAAGTCAACACAAGGAGTCATGGACATCTATTCAGCTTCATGATGGATTTAAATGTGGCCAAATTAACCTGATTGAAGTTCCCAACTGTATCACCTGTTGTTAAGGCTACCTTATAATTCCTGTTACAACATTTTCAGCTTGTTTTAACTCTCATCAGCATAACTGCTTGGGCTGAGATTTTCCATGCTGAGGGTCAGCTTCAGTCAAAGCATTTTACTGTATAAGCCAGGGAGAAAAGAAGAAAAATTAAGAAATGTACTTATTCAGAAGGTACAGGAAAACTTCACATTCCCACCCGCTTGAGCACATACATTGTGGAAGAACATTTAATTACATGACACCACCATCTCTCTTTTCCATGGGTCCTGTCTCATTCAATGCACAAATATGCATACTGCACAAATATGCATACTGCTCACTTGACTGGAAGATAGTCAGTATTTTGTTTTATTCTTGTTATTCAATGTGGCTTTACACTCTTTCTAGCAGACCATTTACCCACAGCTCAGCAGACAGAGTTACTGAATTCCTCATGGGCTCTGTAAAGCTACAGTGAGACAAAAGAAAACTGACAGAAATTTGCACTGTGTTGCAGAGGCTGGCCTTAGTAATAGACTACGTGGAATAATAGATAATTGAACTAAGCTTGAAAGCGTGGCAGCAAAAAGAGAAAAATGGCACTAGATAATTACTTTATATTACCAAACAATATCCATCTCTCAGTTAACACCGAGATCCAATTAATGGTTCAATTATATTCTAAAATAATTGGTTACATTACACTAAAACCATGTATTTTTTGCATCCTCTTGCCTCCTTCCTCTTAATATCTTTTTCCTCCCTATGTCAAGAATAATTTGGGTGGTAGCACTGTAACTTGTTCTGTTCATGTTGGCCACTGCATCCATGTCAAAATCTGCTGAATTCAGCAAGGTAAGATGGAGTGGAAGGAAGGGATATCACTCTATCAGATTTAAAAACAGAGCCTTTAGATCTGTTTTCATCATACTTTGCTTTAGGTACCTACCAGAGGGGGCTGCACTAGAAGAAGCATGGCCATCTTTCATGGACAAAGGAAAGGGGATAGCACATTGAAAGATTATCCAGACATATGGGCCAAATTATCCTCAGATTGTGCTGAACTCTCTCCTTTGACCACACAAACGATCTGTCAACACAGAGCTCTAATCATATAATCAAAGAATCATAGAATCATTTAGGTTGGAAAAGACCCTTAAGATTATCAAGTCCAACTGTAAACCTAACACTACCAAGTCCACCACTAAACCGGTCCCGAAGTGCCACATCTACATGTTTTTTGAACACCTCCAGGGATGGTTACTCAATCATCTCCCTGAGCAGCCTGTTCCAATGCTTGACAACCCTTTCAGTGAAGAAATTTTTTCTAATATCCAATTTAAATTATCCAATCCCCTGGTGCAGCTTGAGGCCATTTCCTTTCATCTTATCACTTGTTACCTGGGAAGAGAGACTGAGCCCCACCTTGCTACACCCTCCTTTCAGGTAGTTGTAGAGGGCAATAAGGTCTCCTCTCAGCCTCCTTTTCTCCAGACTAAACAACCCCAGTTCCCTCACCTGTTCCTCATAAGTCTTGTGCTCCAGACCCCTCACCAGCTTCATTGCCCTTCTCTGGACATACTTCAGCATATCGATGTCCTTCTTGTAGTGAGGGGCCCAAAACTGAACACAGTGTTTAAGGTGCAGCCTCACCAGTGTCAAGTACAGGGGAAGGATCACTTCCTACTCCTGCTGGTTACACTGTTCCTGGTGCAGGCCAGGATGCCATTTGCCTTCTTGGCCACCTGGGCACACTCTTGGCTCATATTCAGCCAGCTATTGACCAGCACCCACTGGTCCTTTTCTGCTGGGTAGCTGTCCAGCCACTCTTCCCCAAGACTGTAGCATTGCATGAGGTTATTGTGACACAAGTGCAGGACCTGACACAGCCTTGTTTAATCTCATACAATTGACCTCAGCCCATCGATCCAGCCTGATTACATGAATTAGCTGTGGTATCCATACTTAGGCAAGATTCAAGCAAGTAGTAGTCAAGAAAAGCAAAAGGTGAAAATATACTTAGGCTGACATGCATTTCTGCACTATAGACTTGGACAGTCTGAAATCATGTTCCAAACATTGTCAGGGTGCATTTGGCCTTGACTCTGCTCTCCACAAACTGGTCTTTCAGCCAGGATGCATTATCTTCGTATCAAGCATGTAATATGAAGCATCAGGAGGATACCTTGTGTCATCAGATGGCCAGCAATTCACATGAGAAAAATCACATGGTAAAAACCACACCAAACTGTAGACATCTCCTCCTTGATCAAGTATATGCTGCATAACTGCAGCTCTTTGGCTGAAAACAATAGCCATAACATGTGAAGAGCCTACAGAGGTCACCCTATCCCTCTCCTCTTTCACCACAAGACAGTTTTCACAGACTGTTTTCTTGTATCTTACCAGTCCATGAAGGGTCTTACTTGCACTACAGCACTTTAAGCAGATGACTGAGGACTGGTAAAAAGGACAGCAAAGAAAAGAACAGTTAGAAGGCTTCATGTGTCTCTCAGCACGTAAGTTAAATAAAACAATTTCAGAAACACCCACTTCCCTTAAAGGAAACTCCCCAACAATCCTCGAAAAAGAAAAACAAATGAAAACTGACTACAGAAAAGGGAGAGAATTATGCAATTCTACAGATCTGCATCATTTAGGCACAGATGGGGGCTGGAGACGGCTCCAGTGGGGTCACAGGGGAAGAGAGAGA
>NW_010181041.1:39527-43485 GCF_000695765.1 Mesitornis unicolor
AAGACCAGTTAGAAAGCATATGTGCTGCACAAGTCATGCTACAGCTCTGCTGTGCTTGCCCTTCTCAATAAATCCATACCTTCACATCAGCAAGGAATACAGACTTCTCTGCACTGGAAGGTGGATCTTTTTCCTGCTTCCTCTGCCTCTTTTAGGGCCAGAAGAGACCAAAAGTTCTGTATAACACTTGCAAGAATATTTCATCCAGGAACCCCTGTAGAGGGGTTATTACTTTGCTAATGCATTCCTCCTACACTCCATTTCCAAACTAAAAAAGAACCCTTCTGCCTAAAAGCATTTTCGTTTGTTTGTTTCCGACTCTAATTTTATGAGTTGATGTATTAGAAGATATAATTACCTTCCACAGGCCTTACCTCCCATGTGAGAGTAACTTCAGGAACAATTTCCCACCCTGTTAAAAATAAGTCATTCCTTTCTTGTTTAGGTTTCTTTTATGGCTCCCAGCCTTGCTGGTCCCATAATTTCGTCCTGTTTCTGATTCTGATTTCTATGCAAGCCCTGAAGAAAGTTGCCAGTATTATGAACAAAGAAGAAATACATCTGAGTACTATCTCCAAATGAAGGAGACACAAAAAAGCAACAAAACCCCAGAATAGAAAGCTGGCTTCTTTGCTGAACTGTTTCTTTTTGTACCCACGTGTACCATAGCTCCTAAATTGCCCATGCATCTCATCCTTCCTTGCACCTGTCTCAGCTTTCAAACCCAGCACTTCACGCAAAAGATATGCTTAACAGCATATTTGTAAGTGCTGGGAGATAAGGGGAAAAACTGCCTCAGATGTCAGACTTGGAGGCAGGGTGTCTGCAGACTGCATTTTCCCCTATAGGAGCCATCCAGTGCTTGGCATGCACCGCAGGCTTTGTCATCATTACCACACACTCCCCACAAGCATCCTTGTGAAGCAGTTCAGACAGAGGGCAATGAGCCATTTCCAGAGGGGGAAGGAGGGGGATCATGTGCAATATCTGTCTAAGGAAACAAATGGGCAGGATGTGGAATAGATCCCAAGAGAATCCTAATCAAGTCAGTATCAAATACACCCTCCATATGCTGAAGGAATGTAACACTAAACTCCTTTTGAAGTTAGAAGCCGTACAGTCCTTCTCTATTAATGCACAACTAATAATGCTACATCTTAGTGTGGGTTCTGGTGGGTTTTGTTTTCTCCTCTACACTGTGATATTTGAAGTACTTATTAAAAATAACAAAAGTGGGGAAATTACATTCATGGTTTTCTGTTTCAAATATTTATGTGTTTTTACAAAAGTGGAGGGGAGGAGTGCAGGGATGTACATGTACATGCAAATAAACATCTGGGAACTGATCAAACCATTGAATGCAGGAAAGTTTTGGCAACCAAAGAATATGCATGCAGATCTTGGTACAAAAGAGAAGAATATATCTTTCATAGAAAAAGACATGGAGGAAGGCGAGCAGGCAGCCAGCAAGCAAAAGATGGTGTTGTGTTACGCACCAAGCAGATCCACATGTCAAACGGAAGCCTGCTTGTCGGGTCAAAGTTGGCATAAGGAGAAAAACACCAAGAGCTGCACCACAAGAAGTAAAAAATCTGAGCAATCCGTGGCAAGACTTCAAGGGAGTTTCTTTTGGCCTACAGATGTCATGTCTTTTGCTGAGGTGAGGCACATAAGAATCTGGTCATCTGTGATAAAAAGCAGGTTCTTGTCTATTTCCAAAACACAGACCAACCTCCAACAAAATCAAGCTACTTCCTCAAACAATGCAACATCCTTTCTCAATTAAACAAAGTGCATATTTCATGATAGCATCTGGCAGGTGCAGAATTACAAATGACTACCACATTTGGTTTTGCTGGAAACCTTGTTCATGCCGTGAGCTGAATTGTTTTGTCAGCTTATTTGAAGACAAGGTGATTTCCTTATCATGTTGCCCTTAGGACACTCAAAATACCACTTTTGCAGGGAAATCTTGTTTTATCCTCCTTTATCAAACAGGAAAAAATGATCCCTCTCTATATATATGTATTTGTTCTAATATATATATATATATATGTCTGTTCTAATCTTTGTGATTATTTAAAGCCAATGTTGATAGATTTGGAAAAGAAAAAAAACAAAGATGCACGCCAGATAGTCCCTAAAAGGAGTCAATTTTGCTATTGGATGTTTATTTTTTAAATTGTGATTAAAAGACACTCTCAGCTCAGCAACCTACTGCACAACAAAGGCAGCAAATCTGATAGTGGGGAAGAGCAGGACATTTCAGCAAGCTTCTGGTCCCAGTGTGAGTTGATATTCAATGGAAATAGCTTCTGATTGTCTGGTGTGGATCTTAATGATTCTGTTATCATTTTATTCTCTGACTTTCTATTATAACCGCAGACTTTTCCCCAGCTTTATCTGGGGCTATTATGCTGATGGGTCACAAGGAATTTTGATCTAGACAACTTTAAGAATCATTAAAAAATAGGATTAGTAAAAGCATATGCAGTCGATTATTTAAATTAAAAGCATGGAGCTCTCTTCTTACTTGGAATCTGATTTTCTTCTTCCCACAGTACTCTTAGCAACACACCTTGCATGAGATTTCTAGCTAACTTAAATCAACAGGGCTCTAGTGAAGACAGTAGCTACCAGCCAGAGATTCAGCCCTTATGCTATTTCATTTTCTCAGCCCTTTTAAGAATGACAGACTCTGACATGTGCTTACCTCCCCTTAACACACACTTTCTCACTGAAAGGGAGTTACTTAGATCTTGCTCCATCATTAACTTAGGTCTGATGCTTGAAAGGTTGGTTTGTTACTGTCACGCTTTCATGACAACACATGGGTTTGTGTTCATTGCTCCATGCTCTAAGCATGGCGAAGAGGAGGCCTTTAATGCAGCGCATGAAACACATCTGCATGAGGGGAACCCACACCTGGCAGCTGATACGGTTGGTATCCCCCATGCTATGGGGTGCAGCCTCAGCTGTGTAGGTGTCACACCACAGCCATGGACATTTTGGTGTTAGCAGCAGGGCAGGGCGGGGCAGGGCAGGGCAGGGCAGGGCAGGGCAGGACACTCTTAACACTCCCTCATGTGGCAGTACCCTATACGCATCTTCAGCAGCAAGGACAGCCATGAGTTTGCTCTCAGCAGTATCCCTGTGTGGAAGTAAAGGATCTGCAGTTAGACCCTTACCACCATTTCTCCTAAGGAAGGTCCCAGCTGCAGGATCTCAGTGCTTCCTCTCTCATCAGTTTTCCTCACGATCACTTGTCTATCTGGGGCTCCCTGACCCCCAGCAGTTTGCAAATCCTCGTGCAGCAGGAGAGTGCTAACAGCTGCTTTTTTCCAGTGGTTACAGAGACGTAGGAAATGCACATCTCCAGCAGAGTCATTATAACCCTTTCATTTGCCAGAGGCACTCCAGCTGTGCAATGAACTACCAATGTGCAGAAGAGAAATGTCCCTTAAAAGCACACAGTGGCTAGGAGACCTAGAACTTTAAAATATCTGTCTTACAATATAGCATGATAGAAGTTCATTTGTGTTTTTGAAAAGGCTTTTTAAAAAGCTGAGGAGTCTGCTGGAACCCTCAATAGATTAGGATGCAGGCTGGGTTTGGTACAGATTAAGGAGGTGCATTCTTTTATTTGTATTTCCTTTAGGAAGCCCTAACATTGGAACTTCAGGAAGAAAGCAGGCACCTACTTAATTTCTCTACTCTCCTGACTCTCTGAATAGTTTTCTTTGAGTGTCCTACTTTCTTTTTGTGCTTTTGGGCTTTTCTTTTTGTGTGTTTTTGTGAGCCTGTTACTGAGAATCTGAATGACAGATGACAGGGATTGTACAGATTTGATCAGAACTTAAGTCCACCAGAAATTTGAAATTCTACATTATTAGCCTTAAACCCAGGAAATTTCTGAACTTTGGCTGAATGTACCTGTCCTGGTTTGAGCTAAATAGAA
>NW_010181042.1:0-892 GCF_000695765.1 Mesitornis unicolor
TTGGTGTTTGTATAAGCATCAGAAATGCTTACATTCCTTTTACTAATGTCATGGAGAGGGTCTCCACCTTGCCCTGTTACTCTTGTTTACTGACTTCTGTTAGTGGGCTCTTGAACAGTCACCAGTCCATAAACTTCATGAAGCTCATGTGCTGCTGTTCCCCCTGAAGAGATATATTCTTCTTTAACTCTTGCATGTTGCCTACCTCAAAATGATGTTAGTTACGGTACTGACAAGAGTAATGTACAATTGAGAAGTAAACTGGAAAGATCAGTTAACAGTTAAACCTGATCAGAGATTACAGATTGTTTTACTTTTCATTGTGGCCTAGAAAATAGAGAACCAAACTGAAAGAGACCTGTAGAAGTAAGCTACCCACTCTTGTATGAAGCAAACACAGCAATGTCCTTGTTTTTCTGCAAGTAGCCTTATCCAGGATGGGACAAAGATAGGATTTATTTAGTATTTTAAGGTGGTCTGTTCATTGCCTCACTCTCCTTCCCACCAGAGAGAATTCCTGATGTATCAGCCTGATCTCTGTTCTCACAATTTTTTGTCCTGCCTTATATGACATAAAAGTTCATACTTTTCTCATATCTCCTCTGTTTTTGAACGCCACTATCGCATCCCTTTTCTGTTTCATGTTCTCTGAACTGAGCAAGTTCAATTCTTTCAACTTTTTGATGCTGTCTTTTCTAGTCCTCTGGCCACTCTCACTGCTTCTGTCAACTTACTGTCCTATTGACCAAAATCGTTGAATTGCTGTGCCCTAACTGAGATGGTATGAGCACCAAATACCATAAAAGTTATTTCAGGTGTCTGACAAACAACAAAGTGTTTTGCATGTATTACAATAGCCTGATGCTGTGGACTCAGAAATAGATCTGTGAAA
>NW_010181043.1:0-3162 GCF_000695765.1 Mesitornis unicolor
GAACTGCTTGATTGCTGTACTATTTCCAATACTCTGTAGTATCAAAGTATTTGGTAGAGACAAGACCATAGATACAGTATTCTAACATAATTTTAAATATGTTTTGTTTACACTCTGAAATGTGCATGTGTGTACGTGTATATAGATATATGTACATGTATATATAGAGAGTAAATCTTACCAGTGCTAATGGGCTGACTATCTTAGCCTTTTCTGCTTTCTTCTTGTTCTTTTCCTTGCTTAAATAGTATGATAGGTTTAGTGCATTTAAAAATAGATATTTCACAGAAGTACTAACGCAATGTATTAATGAAGTTCAATTAAAATATAATTATGAAATAAAATCAAAGCTTTGCACATGGGGGATGGGGAATAAATACAATATTGATTCCCTAAAAATTATAACATAGATTTTAGCTGATGGCATAATTGTATCCAAGGTGTCCATTCTGACACTATATATATCTGTCATATTTTAGAATTTTTTTCAATAAATTGGAGTCAATACTGTGGACAGTTGCCCTTAAAAGAAAAACACAAACGGTCCTTTTCCAACAAATGCATCTTGTCAATCAATGCTACTCTTACGTTGATACAAAGCTTCCTCTTAATAGGCTTTCCTGATAAAATAAAGCAAAATAAAATAAAAAATGGAATTAAAGAAATATAAAATAGGATCTAAAATAAGATAACGTAATCTTACAAGCTTCAATACAGAACATGTTTATAATGTTTAAGAATACTTACTCTTTGTTTTCAGATTCATGACCCTGGCTGAATGCAGTGATCTCATTACTATTTCCATCTGCAGTACGATTCTGCTTCTTTTTATCTTCAGAATGCATTTTAAATTATTTAAGGTAGCTCCCTGTAAAATAGTATTTGGCTGACAAATATAAAACCATTAAGCTAAGGACAGTAATCTCAATAAGCATGTGCTTGAAAGAAAAATATAGATTCTTAATAAAAATCAATAAAGGTTCTAATGTCATACATTGCAAGTGAATCCTTGTAATGGGTAAGCATAAATATGTTGAAACAAGCCCAGATGTTTGGAGTTTGGTTACAAATATCTTTCATTTTTTAAAAAATTACTGACTTACCGTGAAGGTTGTTCTTGGTTTACGTCTAGTTCTCTGAAAGATTATTCAAAAATCAGCAGAATTAATATGGTTAAGGACATGCTGCATGATTGGACTTTGCTCTTCTTACGTAAAACAGACGACAAACAGCTTTCTCCTGGTTGGGTGGGTGGTTTTTTTTGTTGTTTTTTTTGTTTTGTTTGGTGGTGTTTGTTTTTTTTGGCCACTTCTTTTTCCTGCCTCGCCTACTTTGCAGAGTGAAGTGTATGCACTTTGGACTCAGTCTCCCTTTTCCTAAAGGGAATATTTAGCAAACAAAATCCTTAATTAAATGCTTCTTTCATTCTTACCTGGGAAAACAAGTCTAAACAGTCTGTTCTTCCACCAGGAAAAGTTTCCCTTACCTAGTGTTGCCTTAATTATGCCTCCTTAAAACTCCCAGGAATTCCTCTTTACCTTATTAGAGATGGTGCTGAATGGTCCAAGTGACTGTTACACTTAAGGATTAATCCATTCTTGAATACTTAGTGAGAATGAAACCAAGTAACACAAAAGGAGTGGTTTACCCTTTTGCTTCTTTTCCCTTCTAATTCTAATCCAGAAAAGCATGACTCATCTAGCCTGAAAGAAAACAGGATTTTAATTAAGTGCTTACCGTTTCTCATTTGAATAACTTGCAGAACAGCAAGATGAGTTTCAGATTCAGTTTAGAAATGGTTAGGAAATAACTACGGTCAGCAGAAATCTGCTCAATAAGTATCCTTCTGGTTTTTGAATGAATGTTCAGATTCTAAACTGTTTGACTGGACCATTTATTGTAATGTGAAATGTGTTGCTTTTATCAGTATCTGTAGGCATTACTTCAATGAAAACAGTAACAAATTAAAACAAAATTAAAACTTTTAAATGAAATTCTTTGCAGTTCTTAACTGTTATTTCAAGGTATATAGCATACTATATAAGTTCAACAACTTTACAGAAGTAAAATTCATCAAATGTTAACTGAAAGTCCTTGTCCTGAAAGCCAAGTAGCCTATCACTTTACTCCAACAAAGCTTACTTAAACTGATAATTAACCAGAAGAGATACATTTTGTTCCTCTTAGTCATGCTTACTTATAATCTCAATTTTTTGATAAAACTGAGTACTTTCACAATGTTTTGGAAAACATCAGAGTGAGAATTGCTTTAGAAAGTGTAGTTTACCATTGTCAGTCAATGGGAACTGTGTGTCTAAATGCCTTGCTGGACTTGATCTAAATGGACTGGACCAAATTCAGGTAAAGTCTGCTTGTCAATTTATTTCACTGGAAACTGAACAAAGTTCAGTGAGAGACTCTAGAAAAAGTAAATTAATTTCAACAAATGAAATTGTATGCGCAGGCCTGTCACAGCTGTTCCATCTCAAAGGGAACACAGACAAAACTACAAGATCTGCCACAATGTTCTGTTGTCTCATGGCAACGTGTCAATGCTGTAGCAGTATAATCATGATAAGAAGTGAAACAGAAATAAATCAGAATAGCAATTTGTACCACAGTTTCTATTGCCTGCATAGAGTAGTGCAAAGAAAAACTGTTTTAAAACTGGTTTTATCACACTAGGAGCTGAACCAACTAAATTGATATTTAAAAAGTGGGAAAATTGAGACAGTGCAGTATTTTACATCTACTTAGTAAGCTACAAAATTCTGTTATTTCTCTATAGCTTCAGTACTTTGACTGTTCAGTGACATAGCTTCACAGTTGCACAGAATTAGAGGCCAGGAAAGATCACTATCTCTTTCTTTAATCTCTTGTATCTCATGGTTTGCTATAACTTGTTTAGATATTTTCATGTTAAACCTGTTAATTTGAGTTAGCTCAAAGGTCATAGATTTTTTTTAGCTTATACTTAACCAAAAACAGAAAATGCAGAAAAATCTGCAGCTCACTTTGAAAGATATTTTCTATATATGGAAAACAAATTTCTTGCTCTGTAGTTATCACTGAAGTTATTAAATATGACTCAGTGATGCATTACTGTGTGAGGAGATATTTTTATAACCATTGCTTGCAGTACCATTACATTTACAATGGGAT
>NW_010181044.1:0-491 GCF_000695765.1 Mesitornis unicolor
CAGGGCAAGGACCAGACCATGCTTTGCTGGTTCTTCGTGACTCTCCCAAGATATCTGGCTGTGAATGGACACTAACACGTGCCCCCTACCCTTCACACTCACACACTTGAGGTGTTAGCTGTTTTTTTCCCAAGGGATTCCATCCAAGAGTGCTGAGAAAGCAGGCAGTAAGGTGCAGTGACACTGCTCTGTGTCACATTGGATAGGTCATCAGGGGAACTGTAAAAACTTGCAAAAGGGAAACGCTCTATGCAGCTTTCAAAAATATCTCATAAATAAATTGGGGAACTAAAGGCTGCTCAACCCCCTTTTGCTTGAGGAGTACTTTCTCTTGGATCCCATTTCTGGGTTTCTGAATGAGAAGGTGCCTGGATTTGCTCAGGTAGATCCCTCTGACAACCCATACTGCTCTCTGAAATGGAAGGAGCGCATTTCTAGGGGAGAGTCAGTGATTGTCATGTACCTGGATTTAAGCAAGGTTTTTAACACTA
>NW_010181045.1:0-304 GCF_000695765.1 Mesitornis unicolor
TCAAGGAAGGTTTGAAAAAACGTTCCTGAGTGCATGTGGTATTCTTCCCATATTGTTTTAAAGGTTTCTGCAGCACTTTCCCTTCTGTGTCCTCCACTGATGATGCAGTGCGTGTGGTCTTCGGGCAGATGGTTCCGTATAAGGCAGCCATACAAATGGGGACAATATTAATTGCAATTAAGTGCCCAGTCTTGTCTCCAGTGAAAGCCGTGTCAAAATTCTCTAGGAGTTCCTGGGGAGCAGGTTCTGATGCTGATGACAGCTCCCTTGGATGGAAGGTGTTACTACCCCTTTGCCCAGCCAG
>NW_010181045.1:954-1735 GCF_000695765.1 Mesitornis unicolor
ACAGATCTGTTTCTATGCTTTGATTTATCAGGCCAAATTAAGTTTTATATTTATTTATTTATTTTAGTTTTAAGGTGAAATAAAAGTAGTATATAATCTGTTGTGGGTTGTTTTTTTTAACCTTTCCTTTTCTGTCATTTTTTCAGACTATGGAAACCCCAAAATATGAGCTAGTTATAGAAGCTAAGGATATGGGTGGTCTCGATGTGGGACTAACTGGCACAGCAACTGCCACTATTCTCATAGATGACAAAAATGACCATCCACCAGAATTTACCAAGAAGGAGGTAAGAGTTTTCCATCTGTGTTCTACAAAGTGGTGCCTGTAATTGTAAGCTCAATAAGATAGACTTTCCTTCTTTGACATTAAAAAAAATATATGCATCGTTTCCAAATCAAAATGCAACCACAAGGTAAAAATTTATGTGAAGAGATATCATTCAGAGGTTGGATAGCAGGATGAAAACCTGTAAAATAAGTTTTCTAGCAGTGAGTTTCTCCTTTTGCTCCTGTGGAGGAAAATAGATATTTCCCTCCTCTTACCTTCTAGCTTAGGGCTTCTGATGGCCAGAAACATGGATGAAAGCAAGACGTTTTGTCCTAGTTTCTGTACGTCACCTGTGAGACAGACAGTGTTAAGAGTTCTGTAATGAAAGCTTTAAATTTAACCTACAGGTGACATTTGCAAGGAATGTTGTTTTTTTTCCTTGCAAGTTGAATTCCACTGAAGAATGCTGAAAAGTCTGGGGGAAAAAAAAGATACTCACTGCCTGCAGGACAG
>NW_010181046.1:0-5926 GCF_000695765.1 Mesitornis unicolor
CTCCAGCTTGCACCCATTGTCCCTTGTCCTAGCTTTCAGTCTTTATGAGGAGTGAGAGGTAAAGGACCACATGAATGAGTATCACAGTGTCAAAGCTGTTGTCTGGTTCCCACAACCACATCAATGCCCAATTAATGTTGCTCTCCGTCATAATCTGATGTGATCAATAAACAGCCCTTGATAGAGGACCAGGTGGAATTGCTTACTTTTTTCATGGATTTTTAATTACAGTCATAGAACTACAAAGCTCCTTTGAAGTTCTGTGGCTTCGAGGCCTGTCCCAGCTACTATCAAAGTCAATAAAAAATTCTGTTTGACTTGAATAAGCTTTGGCTTAGGATTTCATACTCTGAGGCAGAGGATGCATCTGTCCACATGTTTTGGCTCTCTGCAACACAAACCAACTTTAATTGTAATGTGGACTTTGGTGCTACCCAGCCTTAATGTGCAGTTGCCTATGCAGAGACAACAGTTTTGCTCTGAATTTTCAGTGCAGCTGCTGCTTTTAACACCTTTTTAATGTGAGTTTCAAGGCACACATTTTTCTTAGTGAGTCAGTGTCATTAAGTGAAAGTGAAAACATGCTCCTTTCAAAATGGAAAAACTCCAAACCCAATTCCTCTAGTTGTATCACATCCTAGAGGGAACAAAATTAAAGCACGAGACCAGCGTTTAAGATCATTGAGGAAATCAAATTCCTTTGTAAGCCTTTACAGTAATTGTTAAGGGTGGGTTGCATCTCCTCTCCCTGCAGCTCTCTACAGGTTAGACCTCTGAACAGAAATTAGTCTCTATTTAGACAGATAGATGGAAGCAATCTCCTCCTAAGGCAAATGACAGCCATTGCCTATGGCCCACATGCTATGAACTTTAAAGCTAACATTTTTAAATGGATAAAATTCGGACTGATGAATCAAAGTTATCACCAAGAAAAGTCACAAGAAGATTAAAGTAAAAGCCTAGCCAGGTAGATGCTGCTTAGTGCCTGAAAGGCCCTAAGACTGAGAGGCTTGAAAGGGGAGAAGAAGAAGAGGCTGGGACGCATAACAAATGATGCTGGGATATCTAGTTCAGCCAGCATGGTTCATGCAGACGGCCATGATGAATATTTAAAGAGATGTGGCAGGTGAATTGTAATGGAAGCAAAAGTAATGATTGTGTCAACATGAAACCATACAAATATTGCTCAAACCATCAGTTCAGACGTTTTCAATTTTAAAATATTTTTCACTGTCCCAGGATCACAACATCATTTTGATGCCATAAATTTTTACACTGGCAATCCATCATGTACATGACAGTTACACCACTGCATTTATAAATTTCAGATGGACATCCTTTGTAAGTTATTCATAGAAGCAGCCCCAATATTTTACTGTAATATCCTAATAAATCAGATCATGCACTTTAAGACTGTACTGGAACGTTTGTCATTAGAGGAACATATAAGGTACAGCCATTTATTAATTCTAAGAGGTGCTGTGCATAACCCACCATAGAGCAAGAAAAGGCAGCTGGCCAAAAGCTGACATAATTTCAAAATAGACAACAAAAGGCAGCAAGCAGAACACCACTGTTTTTTTTTCTACACCTACACAGAATCACAGAATCACAGAATCACAGAACGTTAGGGATTGGAAGGGACCTCAAAAGATCATCTAGTCCAATCCCCCTGCCGGAGCAGGAACACCTAGATGAGGTTACACAGGAAGGCGTCCAGGCGGGTTTTGAACATCTCCAGAGAAGAAGACTCCAGATCCAGAGATCCTTCTAAAGTGCATAATTAACTTCATTAGGAAAATTTTCTTACCAGTCTTTGCTAAATCATCTGTGTATGGAGAAACTGAAAACTTGAATGATCAGAAAGATTATTTTAGCTCGCCAGAAATGTGTAAATTTGCTCCAAGTTTTATTGAGGGCAATAAGGGTCTTTCAACTGTCTTGAATGAGCTAGGTGTCGAAGTCTATAATCCAGTGAGTTTTTTGAGTAATGTGCAGATGAGGACACAGCGCATGTGCTGATAAGAGCATATGGGAATATATTTAGTGCACCATAGCACTCATCAGCAGGTAACAGAGGAGGGACTGCTAATGATGGGATAAGCTAGAGAAAACAGGCCCACCTTGGCACAATCTATTTGCTCTAAAAAGAGTATGTTATATATTCATTAGTGCCAGTAGCTAAAAACACAGAAGCTTGAAGTTGCATTTCAGGGAGGACTTCCAGGTTTGGCCAATTGGTTTCAAACTGGATTTTGCATAGAGAAATATAAAATAAAATTAAAACTCTGGAAGCAAAGATCACGCCTGTACCATGAAATTTTTCTCACCCATTTCTTTATGAAGTTGCATCCCTGCTCACTGCAGGGGGAGTTGGACTGGATGATCTTTAAAGGTCCCTTCCAACCCAATATATTCTAAGTTAAAAAGCGATTAAATGAAAAACGTATTGACATGCAAATCAAAATACAACGTATGAAGGGTGCCTAACAAGAACATTTTTACTCACTTTTTTACTCACTATTTTTCCACAGGTCCACTCCTAAATATTCAAGTGAAACTGATTTAATTTGCAAAGCAGGGCTATTTCTGCACTCTGGCAGAATATCTACCAGCAGCTTGAGGCATAAATCTATTGCAGACACAAAAAAGCAATCTTATAAACAGATTACTGCAACACTAAGAGGAGGTTCTGTAGCTGGTTACACATCACTCTCTCGCTTCTTAAAATACACAACTGAGAACACCCAACCAGAATATATGTTGAATAAGATAGCACCATTTTTCCTGTTGCTTTTCATCGTTAAATTAGGCTTAAATGTTGCATTGAAAAGAACATGAATGCTTAATTAAAATTACTGCAGTGATTTTAATGACAGTTAAAATAATTTTACCGTTAAAATGAATTTAATGATAGTATCAGTGTACCGAGGTTCAACTTTCATAATTCTTACTTTACACAGTTGATCCAAATGGAGTACAGAATAATTAAAAATTGCAGACATAAACATGCATACATCTGAGGAATAGCACCTGTAGAAACCAAATTAACTATGTTATCACATATAGTAAAAATCTATCCTTACCTTTTTGTTCACAAGCACCATTAAAAATCTGCTAAACTGAGTTTCCATTCAATTCTGACTGAGTTTTGTTACCCTGCTCTCATACGTGGAGATCATAATCACAGACTGTCACCCATCTGTGTTGGCTTTGTGGTTCAGGTGAGCCTTGAACCATCCCCATTCTCTGTGCTTTGATTCACAGCCCAGAGCAGTCACAACACAGAAACCATATCTCCTTTGGATAAAACTAAACCAGAAAATGTGCTCCCAGAGATGATCTTGTTTGCTCTAGTTGCTTGCAGGTGCACAGCCCACAGGACCAAGCTAGACTGATTCTGAAGCAAGGCAGGTAGAGAATCTGTAAAGGAGACACTGAATCCTCAGCACTATTGCTTTGCTCCACAGAGTAGCTTCTCACTGATGCCAACATAGCCAGGGATCACTTTTTATCTGTGTTTCAGCACCAAGAAATCACTCTGGAATATGCAATTCTGCCACATCACTCTTTTAAGGTTGCACCAAGGTCAGAATGCGAGACAAAGATTTTGCTTTCATCCCAGGAAGGCTTTGTGTGTTAGGTATTTTTACCCATTTTATTTTTTCTCTTGGTGGGGTTGGTTTTTTAATTTTTTTTTCTGTTTTTATTTTTACAGTTCAATCACATGATGAAAAGATCCACAACACATAAATAAATAGTTGCAAAGAGTTACATTAATTTATTTGTGAAAACCACATGAAGAGGCCATACGGGAAGCCTATACACTGGCTGGATGCTGTGCATCTTTTGATGTATTTAGTTGCTTTAACCCAAACAGTGAGTCATCTCATTCTCATTTACAAGATCATTTCCACCTTTACGCATGTATCAAGTCATTGTGGTGTCCAGCGTTCTCAAAATAGCACCAGCTATGAATTTTCTCCTTCATCATCCTTCTGAAACCTAACCGTCTGCCATTCAGTGTGATTTATTGACCATTTGAAGTGAAGCAGGAATTGAACTGTTGCATTCTCAGGATCATCGCTACCTTGGGTACAGGCTTCTGCTGTACTACCCAGTAGCCCGAGGAGCTGAAAGTGTTGCCATGTGACATTCTCAATGACAAATTTTGGTTGAGTTAAATCATTGATTCTATTTGCTTTCATGCCAATGACCCTTTTAAGAGAAATTAATAACAGCAGAACCGTGACAGTTACCTCAGGACTGTAAGGTGCCCTTGTAGTATGTCACCTCCACTTCCCATGCCAAATCCCAAGCAGCAGCCAGCCAGAAGCCTGCTATGGTGAGACAGTGGAAGGGAAGAAGAGAGACAAACCCTAGGACAAGTCCTGGCTTGAGAGAAAGAAGGATCCAAAGTTTTTACATTGAGTAAATGGAAATGAAGGATCCTGCTTCACTTCTTCATGCTTGGAGTAGGATCACTAAATTCCTTTTACAGGCTCCTTCATCAGAGAGAGTTTAGCATCCTGGCACAGCTTGTGGCAACTGAAGTGGATCAGATGGCCTAGGGTAGGGGACCTCGTGCATGGCAAAGGCTGGCATATCTCCCTTAAGTGCGCTGCCACCACCATAGATGGGGCAGTTTCTGACATCAGAGGAAGGCAGAAGGGGACCTCCTACAGTGCGCTCAAGCAGAACCTGCCAGAGACATGCACAAACATGGGTTTTATGCTGCCACACCAACCCACCACCAGACTCTGCCACAGAGCGTACACTGCAGGTTCCACACCTTGACACAGGACACTCACCCCCATGGCAGAAATCACTGAGGTTTCACAGAAGGGTTTTTTCAAAGCTCCTTCCCACTTCTTCAAAACATTTTAACCTATTTTAAATCAGCTTCAAAATAGATTTGCTACCTTAAAACGGATTTGAATGGAAAAACGTTTACTCTGGTTAATGAACCCAGAAACCTTTTGCTTCCATTGCAGGGATCATGGGAATGCTGACTGTGTACCTGGTGTACACACATCAGATGAGGAGATTCATCAAGGACTGAATGAACGTTTGCATGGAGACATTATAATCTCAGCATGATTTCTCTTTTTTTTTTTTGGTGAAGCTTGTATTAAAGTTAGCTGAAGATTTTGTGTGTGAAGAAGTGGAGAGGAGCTCTAGCACAAAAAAGAGGCTACAGTGAGAGGAAGTATATGATTTAGCTCTCTCATGCCCACAGCAATTTCAGCTGCAAGGCTCAAACTTCTCTGAAACAACTTTCTGTCTTTGTATCAGGTGAGGGGTGAAAGAAGGTAAAAGACATTCATATGCTCAGTGTAAGTGTTTAATGGTATGATATATTAGACTTCACATGTAGAACTTCAACAAACCTATAGCATGATATCTTGCTTGGAAATATCTAAAAGCAGATTCTAGACAACATGCTAGTCCTGTAGGGAGTAACTCTTCAGTGACAGAAGGAAGAATTAAGTGACTCTAAATTACTCTAAGTTTTGGTAAGGAAATATTTTGGCCACAGACAAGGTGCTTTTGGAAAGATGCTTCTCACAACTGACAAAATGGTATTAAAAATAGTGAAGACTTTCCCTAGAGTTTGGAAGTTGTCATCTACTTTCCCTAAAGTATTGTCCGTATTACAATTTACCCTTCAATAACTTGCTTGTATGTTCCTAAAATATTGTCTTTTGTTTCCTGTTCCTTCCTAAAGCACACTTTAACATAAGAAACCAAAACTTAACACACCAGTTCAAGTCAAAGATCCGGTCCATGAAGGATTGCTAGAATTCTCTATGGCCCTTTAAGATGGAGAAGTTGGGAATCAGGATTTCATATGAAACTCCTCAGGTGGAGACATGATGGAAAGGTGCAGCAGAACAGTATTTTGTGATGTGTTCACTCCGCTCTT
>NW_010181046.1:5957-11128 GCF_000695765.1 Mesitornis unicolor
CTCTCTTCCTAATGATTCTCTCATTCAGCTTGCTCTTTGGCTGCCACCAACTGCTGGGGAGACATGATTTTAGAACTGCATATAGTGACTCCCAGGTCTCCAGCCACAAAAACTTAATTTAAATCCATTATCATCTTTGCATTGCTGTTTTACTTTATATTTTTTCCTCTTGTATTAGTGAGACTGGGTGAAAACTGAACAAAAGATTTCCCAGTCACTGGACAAGATCCTTTAGGAGATGTCAGAGTAGAAGCAAAATAGAAATAGAAATAGACTAGAAAAGGCTAGTTCAGCTGAAGAGGACCTACAAGATGATCCAATCTACCTGCTTGACCACTTCAGGGCTGACCAAAAGTTAAAGCATGGCATTAAGGGCATTGTCCAAATTCTGCCATGGCCTGAGAGAAGAGGAACAGCACAAGGTTTGTCCTAGGGAGCTGAGTGGCAGAGGGGGCGTCAGAGATGCCCAGCAGCTGTGCCCAGTGCATGGCCACCAAGGGCAGGGACAGCTCCTGGGCCTCCTGGGCACAGGGACTGCTTCGAGGCCAGCACCTCAAAGGCCAAAGGATGCTGAGCAGAGGGTGGTGGGCAGGGCTGCGCAGGGGAAAGCCTGTCACTCCTACATCACAGTGCCACTGCCAGGCAACATAAACTTCACAATGCAAGGTAAAAGGAAGCATCCTCCTGTGTCCCACTGCCAGAGCTGGCCCAGGAGACATCCGATAGGAACTCTTTGAGGAGCTGGTGGAATTACTTGGAGGAGGTTGAGAGAGAGAGAGAGTGGTGGCCAGATGAGGCTGCTGGACATGAGAAGAACCACCAGCCCCTGGAGATGTTCGAAGCTACCAGGCTTTTTCAGCTGGAGAGCAGTGGCAAGACAAAGGGAACGCATTCTTGAGGAGCACTGCAGAGCTCACTGTCCTCATCCCCTGTAGAGCCAGGGACAGCAGCCACAAGAAATGAGATGCAGAGGAGGTGTTGCAAGAGGTTCCAGTGCTTTGGAGCACCCACTGGTGCCCTGCCAGGCATAGGAAGGCTCCAAGGTCAATCAGGCTGAGGGCATTTGGCCACTCTCAGAAGCCCCTGAGATGGCTCCAGGTTGAGGCAGAATAGGGCTTAAGCACCTCCTGGGAGGCATGACCAGCCTGTGGGATGAGGGGGCAGGTCTTGCTCACATGCTTAGGGAACAGCTGATCAGATTGGCACTGGGCCCTGGGGTCTTTTTACTTTCCTCTGCAGCACTCAGCATGACCACTTGTCAGGACTCCTCTGGCTCATTTTGGCTGGGTTACTGCCTGCTGCCCATGTACCACAAAGATGGTCTCTTGTACCCCGCAGCTGGGGCAGGAAGGCCTTTTTCCCCCCACGGTAGGCTAGCAAGTGTCTCCAGGGGTTTTTTGCCTTCCTCTGCAGCACTGAGCAGAGTCCCTTGGCAGGCTTCCTTAGGGCCATTTTGGCTGGGTGCCTGGTATTCATATTCCATGAAGGTGGTTCTCATGCCCTGCATCTGAGGGGAGGAAGCTTTCTAGACTCCCCAGGTGGGCCCCAAGTGTGGTCCCCTGGAGGTTGCTTCCTGTAGCATTGAGCACAGTTCCTTGCCAGGGCTCCTCTGGGCCCTTTTGGCTCCATTCTTGCCTGCTGCTCTTGCACCTCCAAGGTGCCACTGGTACCCTGGTGCTTCCTGGCTCTCTTGCCCAGTGCAGGTTTGGAGTGGGAGTGAGCCCTGCTCTTCCCTTGGCTCCATTTCTCCAGGGGTTCTGGCTTGTGCAAAACAGCCCATGCTTGGAAGGGCTCCAGGCTTGCTGCACCATCAAGGCCAGTCCCTTTTCAGCTCTGCCTGCATGCAATGCAAGCACTGGGCAGGCATGAGAGCGCTTTTCATACATCCCTGAAGCACGGAAGCAAGTTTGGAAGGCAAAAAGTAGGTTTGTCATCACCACATCTCATACTTTGGAAAATACCCCATGGTACCACACATCTCTTCCTCTTTGCTGCTGCTACCGTTGCTGCTTTTGTGCATGGTCCTTTGTGACACCTACTCTTCATGTTTTCACTCATCTGGAAACAGACACTGCTTGGCTTGTGTGCCTTCTGCTACCCTCTGTAGCCCTGTGACTTGCCCTTGCCAGACTGCAAAAGATGTTTTTTCAAGCTAAACTGAAAGATGCATCAACTGGCTCCTGGCTACACATGTGCATTCTGTCAATGATTCAGAGCAGTGGCTCAGTCAGAAACATGAAATAACACACAACAAAAAATAAGAAGAGAGGGCAAGAGAAGGAGGAACGGGGAAAAGAAAAAGGGGAACAGGGAAAAGAAAGAAAGGAGGAATGGGGGAAAAGGAAAAAGGAATGGGGGAAGCTAAGAAGGAGGAAATGGGAAAAGGAGAAATGAGGAAAAGAGAGAGGAATGGGCAAAAGAAGGAGGAACAGAGAACAGAAAAACAGAAAAAGCAGAAAAGAACAGAAAGAAAAAATAAATAAAAACCCCCAGCAAATTAAAACAAAACACAAAACTAAACTAAACAAAATAAAGTAAAATAAAGCAACATCTTGTTTCCACTTGTATTGTGTTATGTGCCATTGAAAATTGCTATGGAGCTAAAAGCCCCCTGGCACATTTCAGGCAAATAGTCTCAACTTTATTTCCTCTCCTTGTGAGCGCATCACATCGCACTCCTTGCATTATGAGTGACAAGCTACGACCTAGGTCTGAGGACTCATCCAGGAGAGCAGCTCTCTGCAGGGCAGGTCCCAGGGCCCTTCAGGACACATGGGTAGAGACAGGCACACCTACAACATGGCTCAGGCAGGGACTGAAGGCCCCTGACAGAAGTAGACCTGCACTGCTTATATGCTTTTTTTGGACATTTCTTGTTGGCCACTTTGCAGACTGAGTATTGAGCTAGACAGACCATTGCTCGGATGGAGTGCAGTTTTTCTCTGGCTCTTTTGACTTAGTGTGTTTTTCCAAGGGCAACAGCCCAGGCCTTTCTAAAAATGAGTACAGGAAGAAGAAAAAAGAAGAAATCCATGGAGAAATGAACACAGGTATTGCTCACCTCAAAAAGACTTGCAAGCATTTATTTCAGGAGCATATCCTCCTTCAGACTGAGGGCTCAACTTTGAGCCTTGCTAGTGTCAGAGATGCGGGGCTTTTGCCATCCTGTGAAAATCCAGCTCAACTGGATGAACACAGAAGAGTTTCAAAAACGACAATGGACACTTGCTGTTTGCAAGTTTGTTCAGATGGTCCAGTTATCTTGAGATGATCCACAGCTCTCACTCCCATCAGGAGGTACATGCTTACTTCTCACAGAGTGACAGAGCCAATGCCTAGGCTGGGACATGGCTACCCATTCAATGTCTTCTGCTAGTGCCAGGCTGAGAAGAAATGTAATCAGAGATTTCCTCAGCATCTACTGCTAGGGAAAGGAAGGGCTAGAAAGAATGATAAAATGGAATAGGATAGGGTAGAGTAGGGTAGTTCAGCTGAAGGGACCTACAACAGCCTTCTAGTCCAATTGCCTGACCACTTCAGGGCTGAGCACAAGTTAAAGCATGGTATGAAGGGCATTGTCCAAACAAATGCCTCTTAAACACTGTCAGGCATGGGGCATTGACCACTTCTATAGGAAGCCTGTTCCAGGGTTCAACCACCCTCTTGGTAAAGAAATGTTTCCTCATGTCAAGGCTGAGCCTCCCCTTATGGATGCAGTTTTGAACCATTCCCACGCATCCTGCCACGGGTACCAGAAAGAAGAAATCAGCACCTCCCTCTCATAGAACCATAAAATGGTTTTTGTTGGAAAAGACCGTTAAGGTCATTGAGTACAACCACTGAACCAGCCTTAAGTCCACCACTAGACCAAGTCCCTAAGCACGATATCTATTCGACTTTTAAACACCTCCAGCAATGGGGACTCAACCACCTCCCTGGGCAGCCTGTTCCAGTGCTTGACGACCCTTTCAGTGAAGAAATTCCTTCTAATAACCAACCTAAATCTCCCCTGGCATAACTTGAGGCCATTACCCCTTGTCCTATCACTAGCTACAAGAAAGAATACACCAACCCCACCTCACTACAGCCTCCTTTCAGGTAGTTGTAGAGGGCAATAAGTTCTCTCCTCAGTCTCCTCCAGACTAAACAATTCCAGCTCCCTCAGCCACTCCTCATGAGACTTGTGCTCTAAACCTTTCACCAGCTTTGTTGCCCTTCTCTGGACATGCTCCAGCACCTCAATGTCATTTTTGTAGTGGAGGACCCAAAACTGAACACAATATTTGAGGTGTAGCCTCACCAGTGCCAAGTACAGAGGAGGGATCACTTCCCTGCTCCTGCTGGCCACACTCTTCCTAATGCAGGCCAGGATTCCATTGGCCTTCTTAGCCACCTGGGCACACTGCTGGCTCATATCCAGCCAACTGTCAACCAACACCCCCAGGTCCTCCTCCTCCAGGCTGCTCTCCAGCCACTGCTCCCCAGGCCTGTGGCATTACATGGGGTTTTACGACCAAGTGCAGGACCTGGCACTTGGCCTTGTTGTACCTCATACAGTTGGCCTCAGCCCATTGATCCAGCCTGTCCAGGTCCCTCTGTAGAGCCTGTCTATCCTCAGGCAGATCAACACTGCCTCTCAACTTAGTGTCATCTGAAAACTTTCTGAGAGTGTACTCAATTCCCTTGTCCATGTCACTGATAAAGATATTAAACAGAACTGGCCCCAGTACTGAGCCCTGGGGAACACTGCTTGTGACTGGTCACCAGCTGGATTTAATTTCATTCACCACAATTTGGGCCTGGCCATCCAGCCAGTGTTTTACCAAGTGATGGGTATGCCCATTCAAGACACATGCAGCCAGCTTTTCCAGGAGGGTGCTTTGGGAAAATGTCAAAAGCCTGTCCATGTAGACAATGTCCACAGCCTTTCCCTCATCCACATCCATTCCCTCTCTACTTCCCCTCCTCAGGAAGCTGTAGACAGCAATGAGGTTGCCCCTCAGCCTCTTTCTCTCCAAACAAGACAAATGGTGTGTGCTTAGCCGCTCCTCAGAGGACTTGCCTTCCAGCCACTTCACCAGCTGTGATGCCCTCCTCTGGACACGCTCAAGGACCTTAACCTGCTTTTTAGATGGTGGGGCCAGAACTGCACACAGTGCTCAAGGTGAGGT
>NW_010181047.1:0-12997 GCF_000695765.1 Mesitornis unicolor
TAGTTCTATTTAGCTCAAACCAGGACAAACCGCAAGCCTAATATCACATTCCTTGAAAGGAAAGGGATCTTACACAGAAAAAATCTCATCAAAGGCCACTGCCCTAGTTCACCCCACACTAAAAATAACTTCCCACAGAAAGCTGCCTTCCCAACAGCACATCCTTTCCCTATGAGCTGTTTGGTTCTCCATGCCATGGCTAGATGCAGAGCAGCAACACACACAGCTCACATCAGCATAGCAAACATTCCCTCTTGTGCCTGGAAATTCGATGCACCATTGTCATCGCCAGAAGAGAGCTACGGTACTGACACATGAAAGTACCTCTGACAGCCTGGGGAAACTGCTTTATTTTTCCTTGCAGAAGAAGATTTGCAATCCAGGCTAACAAATTATTCTTTTATCTAGTTTGTGTTATGGGACCCCAGCCCAGGATCAGGGCTCCTTCATGTGAAAACATGCAAGGAAGAGAGCAGTTGGCACCCCAGAGAGCTCCCAATCTGCATAACAGGCAGGAGCTACCGGGTGGAAGGCAGCTGGGCTGAGAGAACACAATAACGATAAAATGGATATGCATAGCATCCTTCTCATTAAAAGATGGTGGTAATTTGAGGGCATCATGGTGGAGGTAGCTTGAAGGAAGAATTTAAATGAGGTTAAGAAGCCAGCTATACAACAGGGATATTTTGCAGCCATGGTTTGGGCTGGGAGGCATCCAGGAGGTGCTTGAGGGAGAGGGAAAAGTGGGCACTGAGGCAGTGGTAGGAAGTCTGATGGCAGGTGATAACAGTCTGCTGAGCACAAGCTTCATTAGTGCGTCCCAAACCACTGTAAAATTTCATCTGTCATTGTGGTGGGCTAGTCTAGGCCATGCTTTGGCTTTTCAGGGGAATTTCAAGCGTTCCTAAAAAAGGTACAAGAATATAGGTAACACTTCAAGCACTACTGCTCTCGGAGTTAGACATACATAACCTCGGATGCTGCCTCCTGAGTTATGGATAAAGTAGCAGTAATCAAGAAAATGTAATGTTGTTTTCACTCTGGTGAGTGTCTCAGCTCCAGCTGGACAGCCAGTGCTTAAGGACAGGCGGTGGGGAAGTATTTCAGATATATACAAACAAACGCACTCAGCTGCTCTGCAAACCAGAGCACACAGTCAAAATAAGGTCTGAGAAATTACTCTGGGCGTAGTCTGGGACAGCTGAGACCTCTGTCTCTAATCTTCAGCTTCTGCAGAGAGTTGTATACAGCTAGAAACTCCCTTAATGGCGCTATTTATCCCTCATTTATCAAACTACCAAGACCTATTTTTTTTCCACTGGCTTTACTGGGTACTCTTCATGGACCAACTTTTATAAACTAGTTTCTGACGCTGAATTGTGGACAGGTATCGTAACACTAGACTAAAGCAGCAATAATGTCATAAAGTGGCTGCAAGAATGCGTAGTCCCTATAATCTAGGAAGGAATTATTTCCATTGTGAAACTGTAGACTAAAATATGAGTGGACAGGTTAACTGCTGCTTGTAACTTGAATAATAGTTTGTGAAAAGTCATTAGGAGTTGAAATCTGCTCTGCATTTCATTCTGGGCATGCATTTGAAGTAGCTGTGGTGCAGTTAGCAGAGAAGCTGTATTTGTAGGAGAGCAAAATTTAGCTCCAGAGATGCACCTGTGTGGCCAAGAGAATGCCACATGAAGTTCTCTAAAGCATCTCTGAAACTTTGAAATCTTAGTTCGTATTTCAGAAGTGGCTTAGGCACTTAACTGAGTGATATTTTCCAATGCATCTAAGTAGATTAAAGACTTAACCTCCTCAGAAGTCAGTGACAGCCCACTACACAGCTAGATAGCTGGATAGTACTGATTAGACACCTTTATGATTACCACAGTCAGTGGAATTTGTGTTTCTAGAGACCGGAGCCAATTTCCAGGATGGGTTTTGTAGTAAACGAAAATGTATATTAAGGGACAACTCAGACCTGAAGATTTGCCTGCTTATCCAAGGGAAGAGCATGCCAGAGATATATTTATATCTTGACTGTCCTTTATGTGACCAGAGCACTGTACCTCGACGTTCCTTGCCATTGCCTGTTGCAAATATGGATGGTCTTTGTGGGCAACTCGAACCTATGGGCTGGCATTATGGACACGTGAAGCTGAGTGGGAGACCTCTCAGGCTGCTGGTCCACTCCCTGGCTCAGGTCTTAAGGCAGAGCAGGCATTCCTGTTGGCATATCTTGGTTTTGTCTGTTGTCTACAATAACGACTTTCTTCCAGCTCTCTGTCTGTACTGCATCCTGATTGCATCGGTGTGGTGGGGGATTTGAAATGGATGCAGACCACTGGTTTGTTCGGTTTTCTCTTAATCTGTGCTGATCTATGAGTCCATGTTGCAGAGGACCTGCTGGTATTATTATCAACATGCAGCAATACTGCTTCCATTTCTAGTATCAAAGGTTTGTGTAGGTGCTAGTCTGGCATTAAAGAGATGCTTGGTGTAGCAATTGGAGGAAGGAGTAGTTTTATGTACAAAAGAAACATTCACAAGTCAGCTCTCATCTTCCTAAAATACTTCTTACCCTGTGCCAGGAAAGCCAGTGGGTGTGGGGTGTGTGAGCATGTGTGTGTGTGTGCGGACTGCGGTTGGGGGAATGGGACTGGAGGTTTGTTTGCTACAGTTTTACTTCATTAATATTTTAGTCTCAGGTGCAGAACTTGGAGAGTCTCACTGAAATAGCAAACAGCACTGATTGTGGTGTTTGTGACAGTGCCATGGGGCATTTGCATTATTTATCCCAGGCTGCACTACCCATACAGCTTTCAGGGAATATTTTCAGACAGAATCGCTAATTAGCACATATGTGGAATCTTCTCAAAGCAGTTGGGAACTCTCCTCATTACTTTTTAATTTTTTCTATTTGCTGAACGTATGTCAAAGATGAAAATTCAGAATGATGGTTTGAAGGAATTTTGCATATGAAATACTCCAAACGAAAAGAGTGGGATCTTCTATTTGGACATTGAGAAAGACTGTGAGAGTCTCTGATCTGGCAAGCTCGTGCAGCATCACCTTTGGACTGACACTTTCTTGCCCAGAGACAGTCAGGACAGCTAAGGCCTTTGCTCACTGTCCTGGTCTTGCAGGCTATTGCTTGCAGACACTTAATAATGTCCCCCTTTCACCTTGGATGTTGGAGATCATAAAATGTGCCAAGCATCTTCTATCTTCAGATGAAAGATACTTTATATATATGCATACCCAACTTTTAATTTTAATTTTAATAATGTATCTGAGGAAACTTTCATGTTATTACAGCACTAAAATGTTTAAAAAATGCCTTTAATGATGTTTAAAAATTTTTTTTAAAACCCTCTATCACTGTACATGGTCAGATTGTTCCTGACTAATTTGATTAATTTTTACTCTTTACTTTCGTATTTTAGTAAATTCTCTGTTTTTACCTTGAATTCTCAATCAGACATTTTATGTGTTCATTAAGTGATTTATCTGAATTTACAGAGAGCAAACTGTTTCTTGTACACTTGTGCATTGCAAAAGACTGATTTAAGAAACAGCTTTTCTAAGTTAAGGCTCAATTTAGCAGCAACATTAATGTTTAAATTTTATTTATTATACATTTAAATGCAACATAAAAAAGCTTGTCTGATATCCTAGACACCTTGCTCTAGAAACCAAGCTCACAGCACTGAAATTATGAAAACCGAAAACATTAGCACACCTATCGCATCACAGCCAGCTAAAAAACATAGTGCAAAACAGAAAATGCTGCTCTTTATGTTCTTGCCCACTGAAAACAAAAGACAAAATTCTCCATCCCCTGCCACAACCGCTCCGTCCTCTCAAATGCCTGCTCAGGTTTTCCAGCCTATGGGTGAGATCAACAAAGGAGAAAATGCAGGGAAAACAGTGTCAGAACTGCAGGCTTAGGGCTGGTTAAAAAATTGAGGGGCTTCTGCTGAAGAAAACTTCTCAGCAAAAAGCTAAACTATGCAATTTCAAACCCCAGAAATATCCCAGTGTCTCGTGTTATGGTTATAGCTCAGTCCTTCATCTTTTTTAGGTCTTGACTTTGTGAGCGGACCAGACGATGCAACGTAGCTTCTCTTTGTCTGGAGCCATGGCAGAGCTGCCTGGGAACTGCTCTGGCTGCGGTGCAACATGGAAAGCCCGGGCTCATTAGGGAAGACAGTCCATCAGGGTCAGTAAGGTCATGACGTGTCGGACTGGGAATCAGGTATCACAGCAGCATTTCTGCATCAAAACTGCTTTGATTCGGATTTATTCTATGCCTGAGATTCTAAAAGAAGAGCAATAAAATCCTTGGAAATTGAAGGATACAGTGTTTCAATGGAAACTTTAAATAACTGGGGGAAAAAATAGATATTTCTTTAACAAAAACATCCATTTATGTGAAAAAATCAATTTTCTGTCCAAAAAGCAGCTTTACTGGAGAATTTTGGCAGCTCTACAAAGGTTCACTAATGGCGAGAATTACTGGTGGCTCTCTGTCTCTTCAACTCTTGACAGATCTGGCTTATTCATCTCTTTCCGTGTTAACTAAAACAGGTTGGCATAAGGTAGTGTCAGAGACATTCCTCTTACAGCAAGAGCCTTGCAGAACAAAAGAGCTGCTGCCGTCTGTGTTGGTGTGATCTTTAATATGTCCTCAAGAGATGGCCTCAAGTGGTGGGCAGGTCGTCACACAGAGTGTTAGTTGTGCAGTCAATGAAATGGGAGAGAATAATGTAATTTTAATTAAATTTTTGAATTTCAAATTTAAAGTTCCCCCTGCCCTTGAAATGCAATTGAGTCAATTCAGGTGAAACCAATCAAGAAGAGAAAGTAAGTGTCAAAGATCACTTAGGAAATCAGCAAAATATTTATAATTGACATCTGTGAATGTCTCCGTGGTGGTGATGTTCAGCCCTGGTTAAAAGCAGGCTGGAATACTCCCAGTGTGGTTTTTTTTGGAAGGATGGGGATATTGTCACTAAAGGTGAAAGCCTGTTTTATTTTTTCACCCTTGTCATCTACTCTCTGCGCTGCCAACCTCCACTTCAGTTGCCACAGTGCATAAATTACAGTTTAGATCTCACAACCATCCATCATCAAATCACCCCATGGAAGTGCTACCAAAGTATGTTGCCAGTTCTCCCGGTTGACACTCTTTTTGTGATTGACACATATCTAACTTACACCGTCACTTGTGTCATTGCTGAATTTGGCCCTGAAACTTCCTTGGAAGCTGTGCACATTAAGCCAATCTGAAAGTTTCATGTAAATCAGCTCCCTTTTGTTGTCCTTTTAGCTTTCTGTTTCTTTTATTTACAGTTCCCCCAAATTATTAGGGCAGTTAATTGGCTTCTTTCTAGCTAACTCAGTCCTTACCTAGGCAAGGTAGAAAATGAGTTAGATACCTCAAGTTTTGGCTAATTATTATTATAAATACTTATTTGCTGCCTATCACTGCAGTACCTGGAAGGTAGCCAGTACACAAAATGAACATACCTTCATAATATACTTTGGTAGTAAGCCAGTGTCCAGAATCCACAAGCATGTGAACAATTTGTGTATATATATATCTCTATTTGCCACATGATCCATGAACAGTCTGCATGATTATATATAAAAATCACCAGATTGCTCTTTTGGCTTGCAATTGATGAGTCTGAATGAATAATCATGAGAGCTTTCGATGGGCACATGGCTGTGCCTTTTCCACATGCAAGTGCACCTAAGCCGTGTTAAATCCTGACTCTTAGTTCTCTGAATTTTGATTGATTTTTTTTTTAAACAAGTATGCTGCTGAGAAGAAATACAAAATAATAATTTCTGGAACAGATTTTGGTGAAACTGCTAATTGTATGGGGTGTGTGTATATGTCTGCATACATACATATGTAAAAGTAAAAACTATCACGAATGGAAGGGTCTAACGTAATGAAAATGGATTAAAATTATTGAATTTTTCTAAATGCTGTGAGTCAGGTGTGCTGTGTTTCAAATTATATACATTATGTCTGCTTTTCTCTTTCAGTCACTCAAAACTGCTGTAAACTCACTGCTAGGTAAGGTCTGCTAAGTGTGAATCATTTGATTGCTGTTGTTTGTGCAGCATCTGTTTCATAGCATGTTTAATTATTTTTGTGTGTTAAATTCATGTAGGTTACTTGAGAATTGCCTTAACTAAGTGTTAAAATTGCAGCCATTGCAGAATTCATTATCTTGATTATCATTAGAGGTGGGCAGAGGAGATTCTTCTTCACACTCCATTCTGAAAGCTTAGTGTGCCACTCGAAATTATGCTTTCAGCCTTATCTGCAACTCGCTGCTCCATCGCCAAGCCCCGGTCTGCAGCTGACCACAGCCTGAAAGCTTGAAAGCCCTTCTCTGAATTCAGGTAAAGATCTCAGAGTTTACTTGAGCAGGTATTAGCTTGGGAGCACTGTGGTTAATTTTCTCTGCTGGTGTCAGTGTCTCTCAGATGTGTTCAGTGAGTCGAACAGAACAGAAAATCCCCAAAAAGTCCACATTTAGCTGCAGTGTGATATGGTGGGCTGGCACTTAGCTATTATGTGTGTATTAACACAGTGACATATGTAGTCATAAGTTTCAGTAAGGTATTTAAATAGTAGAAAATACAAGACAACATTTTCCTACGTAAAAAAAATAAAAATAAAGCAACATCAAATGTTTTTACTTTCCAGCAGTAAACTGGAAGGGCTATGAATTTCATTGACTTTGTACTCAGACTGCTGATCTACACTTTTCCAAACTTTAGTGGAGCCTAACTTTTACTAGCCTGTGGCTCTAGGCAAGCAAACTGTACTAGCTGGTCTTATGCTTGTACATCAGGAACTGAATTTGAATGGGATTTCTCTTATTTTATTTCACGTTTTTGATGACATTGAAGTTGCTCTTGGGAGCTATTTTCAGCCCTTTTACCACTGTATGAGCTAGAAAAATTCTTTTAGTTAGAATAAGAGCTTTTAGCATTAAAAAAATCACCTGATTTCAGCAATTGAGAGCTCTTGGTACAGCATAAAAGTGCACATCTCACAGTAAGGACTGGCAGTGCTGCTGTTGGCCCTTAGCACCGGCCTTTGATGCTGTAAGCATGGGATATACCTGGTAGTGCATCATGGCAATTTATGCAGGCAGCTCACACATTCACAAAACTTGCTTGTCCTTAAGCGGATTGTGTCATGAGATAATGGATATCTTATTTCCTAAGGAGATATTTAAAACAGTATGTGCATTTAGGAAGCCCTTCAAAACTGGAAATGGAAGAAAATGCATGCTATACAAGTACACTTTATCCTGCAAATACATAATCATGTGCAGATCTTAGGATATAGGCTTAAATGAAAAGCTAAGCAGAGTTTTTTAAGAGAAAAATTTCTCAACTCTTCTTGGGATTTGAACTGCTTTTTTACTGCCAAAATCAATGAACAGGATGGCTAGAACTCTGCTCGATCCTTGCAAAATGCACTAAGCAATTACTAAGTGATTCTCCGGGATTCTTGAAATACAATTACATTAGAAAGCTAGATTCAAAAAATAGTATGAGATTTCCAATACACTGCCTGACTCACTTCAATTAACACTTCTTTAATTATATACATTCATTAATACCATAAAGTTCTTCTAGTTGGCATCAATTGGTATCAGGCATGTAACTAAAGTCTCATTTCCCTGAGGGTGTACATGGCTAGTTTAATTTGCCTGAGGGCTTTTGACTGTAAAATCTCAACCAACATTAAGCAAGTAAAGCTAAGGTATGTTGGTGAAATCCCAAATCAGGACAGATGTTTCTTCACAATGATGTGCAAGCCCCGATATTCCCATGGAAACAGTTCTGAATTGAATATTTTCATGTAGTGATTTCAAATACATAACCAAAGTTATATAATGTGTGCATGTTCACACGCACATGGGGCAGTGAGTGTATGCTAACAGGTTTAGGCTGTTATTCTCACAGTAAGGTTGTCTATGTTTTTATGTGCATGGGTATATATATATACACACACACACACACACACATATATATCTATTTAATAGCGTAAGTACGTGATGAAGAATTGATATTACTCTTCCATTCTTCCATCTGTTTTGTTCCTTGAGAGAGAATAAAAGGCAAAACCTCATTTCAGTGACAAATCCTCAAAATAATATTGAGGTCTTTGAAGAGAGCCCTTGGATTTTTCCAGGTACCGATACCAAAGCTTAACCAGTGCTGGTGGAAAGCTGGTGCTGTTGTGCAGAATACTGCGTACACATGAGATGGCAGGTAAGCACATAATTTCAGGGAAAGACTGCCACTCTGTTACACCCTGGTTTCCTTCATTGTTTCACTGACCCTCTCTTTTACAGGTGTACATAATTTCCATTTCTTGTGTTCGTATGATCTCTAATTTTCCAGGCTCAACCTTGCTTCCATATTTTTAAGTAGGCATTTCTAATCTGTACAGGATAATTTTTATTATTTGTCTCCCCTTAATGGTGTTTTCTGGTTTCTCTCTTTAATAGTGCTTTAGCCAGCAGTGTGCCCCAGTGGCCAAGAAGACCAACAACTTCCTGACTTGTATCAGAAATAGTGTGGCCAGCACAACTAGGGAAGTGATTGTGCCCCTGCACTTGGCACTGGTGAGGCCACACTTTGAGTACTGTGTTCGGTTTTGGGCCTTTAACTACAAGAAGCACTGGAGCATGTTCAGAGAAGGGTGATGAAGCTGGTGAAGGGTCTGGAGCACAAGAATTATGGGGAGTGGCTGAGGGAGCTGGGATTGTTTAGTCTGGAGAAGAGGTGGCTGAAGGGAGCCATTATCACTCTCTACAACTACCTGAAAGGAGGATGTAGCAAGGCTGGGGTTGGTTTCTTCTCCCAAGTAACAAGTGATAGGACAAGAGGAAATGTCCTCAAGTTGCACTAGGGGAAGTTTAGATTGGAAATTAGGAAAAAAACTATTAACTGAAAGAGTGCTCAAGCTTTGGATCAGGCTGCCCAGAGAAGAGGTGGAGCCACCATCCCTGGAGTTGTTCAAAAAACATATGGATGTGGCACTTTGGGACATGGTTTAGCAGGCATGGTGGTGTTGGGTTGACGGTTGGACTTGGTGATCTTAGAGGTCTTTTCCAACCTTAATGATTCTATAATTTTATGATTCTATGATTCTTTTCAGTCATAGTCTGTACTCCAGTTCTCATTTGTAGAGAGTGAAACCTTGCAGAGAGAATGTGAGACAGTAATCAGATCTCACAAGGTGGCAGTCCAGAGTAACCAAGGATTGCTGGGAACAGAGAAAGGAGCTGACGGTGAAATGCTTTTAACAGAGAAAATTAAAGAAAGATACGTCTTGTGAGAATGTTTCTCTGAACATACTGTAAGAAATGTTTGGGGTTATTTTTTATTTCCTTACAGCTAGATGTCAGTAACCTAAGAGAAAACTTCTATTCTAGAAATTAGAAGCTACCTGTTGTGCTCCTCTTAAACCAAGAGCAATACCAAAACAAAAGGCCTTTGAAAAACCACATTATGTCCTGTGTGAGGTTGAATCAGCTGGCATCCAACTCCAAAGTGCATGACAGACACCATCCAGGTCTCACCTGGTCCTGATGTTGCAGGAAATTCAGCTCTGGGATGCAGCTCGACCGATCCCTCTGTGCCTTCAGGTTATGATAGGTGATGTACAAACACAAGCTTTAGTCGAAAATGTATGGACATTGATTAGATTGGAGGAAGACACTCCAGACTGACTTCAAAGGAGATTTTTTCCATAAAGCTGGAAATATTGAGGATTTAGTATTTAATTGTTTTGAGATTGTTGAACCTGTCCCTCCAAAGCTGGCCACCTTTCCAGACTTAGATGTGAGCTTGTTACCTCAGCCAGAGCAATGCTATAACATGGGTGTAGGACTTAGTCATTAACACAAGCTCAAACATTATGATATATCATACAAGGCACCCATTTGTGGTTTTCACAGAACAAAGAGAGGTTTCAATTAAAGGCTTTGCAGTGTAGGAGGTGACCTTGCCTTGGTCACATTCTACTCTTTTACCCCCAGCACAACAGTACCTGCTGATCCTATTTTGTTTGTTTCAGTCTCTGCCTTTGTACTGAAAAAGGTAAAGGGAGGGCAGTACCAAAAAAATAACCCCTGAGGCTAGTAATAAAAAACCTGCCCACAGCAGTTATGAAAACAGAAGTTGTTTTATATAAAGAGAGTATGTGTAAAAGAGGCATTTTTTGTGGAAAGATGCATGTAAAGTATCAAGAACTGTAAACAACCTCTCCTGCTTGCAAGTATCATCGGACATGCTTGAAAAATTAAGGAAAGTACCTTTAGCGGGCAGACAGGAAGGAAGTTCAAGTTTGTCACAGACTCTAGGTAAAAGCAGAATAAATTAGACTGCCTTTGGGCCATAGATATTTCTCTGTTTCATCTCTTTGTTTGGCACTCAGCTTAGATATTTCAGTGCATACCTGGAGAATTGTGTGCAGGCATTCAGGGCATTCTCTGGAAGTTTTAGGTATCTCTGAGTTTATTAAAGTACATGATGTTCAATTTATATCAGTTTAACCATGTACTCTAATGCGTTTTATTCTCTAGTTTCTTTATTAATTCTCCTCAGCAATATTTATTTGCCTGTATAAAAAAACTCCATTATTTACCCCTACTTATTTATAAAAATATTGAACCACATCATCACACTCACCACCTTTGAAATCCCACTGTAGGCCCTCTAAATTAGATAGAAAAGCCCATTAACAGTTTTTTTCCTGAATTCTGTCATATAGTCAGTTTTTAATCCATTTAGTATTTGAAATATTGGTGTTGCTTGATGCTAATTTTTAATCAGAATATTCTTGTGGTACTAAGCTGAAACACATTCAGTCTAAATATATTAAGTCAATGCAGCCACTTTTATCAACGTATATAGTAATTTAATCAAAAACATGATTAAATGAATTTGACAAGATGTATTTTCCATGAAACCATATTGATTGACATAATTATTTATTATCATCATTTAAATCTGTATTGATTGAACCCCTAATTTGCTGGTCCATTAATTTGCCTGAGATTTGATGTCACAGTAACCAGATTATTTGGCTATTGCTCTAACATGATGTTTCCAGTAGTCATCTACAATCTTTCCAGTATCCCATACAAAAAAATGAAGTCAATGTTTTGATTTTCTTGGCCAGCAGTTTGAAAACACTTACTAGTATGTTATCTGTGTGTGGTGATTTAAGAAAGTCTATTTTTTTCAAATGCTCTTCAACATATTTCCACCCATTTTTGGAAATTTTTTCAGCTTTATAATTTGCATGTGATTTTCCACCTAAGATGGGGGTTGGATTTTTTTTTCACCCAAAATCCATGTTAACTCAGTCAAAGGTTAGGAAATGATCCCTACCTGATCATCATTGAGATGTCTGAAGTGTAACAAGAAGCTCCAGTCAGTCAACGAAGTCCTCCATCCCACATCTCCCAGTTTATGGCATGTAGGATGCTGCTCTTCCTTTCTGCTTAGCACTCACATGGAAATTTGATTTTGGTTTCCAGATTTTTCAAGTATGTTCTCTTGTTCTTTCTTTTCAAAAGACAAACATTATCATATCTTAAAAACAATGGGACATGACTAAGCATGTTTTACTGGGCCATTAATGCGCTTCTCTTTGGCCTTGTGCCTCACAGTGCTCCTGAGACTTGCATTAATGGCCCAGTAATATGACACACCCTATTGTGTCTTATTGCTTAATTGGACTCCAGACAAATTCAGTTAAACCACATATGCTGCTTGTTACGTCTGCCGCTGTACAGTTTTTGTTTCCTACGTTCTTGGGTGCTTTTGGAGGTCTTTGAGTTGTTTCAAATGTGTCTCTTGAGATCACAGATTGTAGAGGCAGAGTTTTAACTCTGCCCTTGACCCTTTGCCATCCACATACCAAATGGGTATGTGTTCTGGCAGGGAAAACACAAATCCTGAGATGCACACCTGGAAAATCCATAGCAGAAAAGTGGAAGAAGCCATCATAGTTGTCCTAGGTCTATTCTGCATGATCTGTTGGCCACAAAAGTCATCTTTAACAGCATGCCAGCCATGAATGTTGTATGGGTTGAATTCGTTTGGCAAGACAGAACAAAATAATTTCTAGTGTTCGAGAGGTTTCTCCCATACATTTCTCGTTTCCCTAGGAGGGGTGTGTGCTATAGCTGGAACAATAATGAAATATCCTTATAGGGCTTTCCACTGCATTCACTGTGCTGCAGAGCAGTCCCCACGTGAGGAATGCTGACAGCTGTTGGGATAATTGCAAATAACAAGCCAGAAAACCTCCGTCAGGTTGTAATAGCCCTCAGTATTTCACATCCTTATTCGCTAAACTTGGAAAACCAAGGCTGAAAGGATGCCTGCTGCTGCTGAGGGTGAAATAGGAGGCACAGAAACACCTGGTAAGTAGTACTAAATACTTATGTCTGTCCTCACTGTGCCCTGTAGTGAAATCAAGGAGCATCCACCAACTTTTGACTGGCTGGTCCTGCTCAAAGGACAGAGTGAAACAGAAGATGTAACTTATTTTTAAATTTGTATGGGACCTATCTGCACAGTAAAGTTAATGTTTGATCAGAGTAAATTTCTAGTGGATTTAGTTACTTTTTGAGTGGGCCTGAAGTTGGTGACTGATGTTTCACAGCATCTTCACAGGATCCTCCACTAAGAATCATCGTTGAATGCTGTAGGACCTTGGGTCATTTCTATCACCACTGATGTTGCTTGGTGTTAGATTAAACTATGGATGCATTTCAGTGTTGAGATTTCATGAGTGTCAAATGCACTATATATCATGGATGACAGAGATTGCTAATGCACGTTGCTGAAGTATTTAAAGTAGAAACCTTGAAATTAGTGAATTAATTAAAACTCTTAAAGCATGAAACAACCCCAGGTTCCAGTATAAATTGGG